>NC_089646.1:94722400-94732400 GCF_037042795.1 Molothrus aeneus
AATTAGCGTATAGGAAACATATGTTCTCTTTCGTCTTCACAAGCCAAATTTTCCAGGTATGGTTTCATGAGAACCGAGTAGAATTGATGTTTCACATTTTCTGGATTGGAAACAACATAGATCTTCAGCCCTGAAATCTGATGGAAAACTAGATTTACAGAACCTGAATAATTAAAAATAATAGAGCAGATAGGCAGGGAAGTGGATTTGAAAATTTCGTAGTGATTTTTCAGAACTGAATCCAGACATGAAATTAATTCAAATATTATTGTAAAAGTCTTTGCAGAAGGTATTGATGATATAAATGCACTGATTATCTCATCTCTTCCTAATAAGCACCTACTAGAAATATAAGCTCTCTAAATGATCTGTAGAGAAGGAAAATATTCTTACCCTCAACAGTCTTGCAAGTACTTAAGCAGACAGGTATAGCAGTGGGATGAAAAGCTGTGTAGCATATCAAAAGCAACACTGAAGTGTGTACCATTTCTGCAGGTTACTAAACTGGATTATGACCTTAAATGGCTACTGAAAATCCAACAAGTGAATACATTTTTCTAATTCCTTGAAGTTTGCAGAATTTATTTGGTTTCATTCTGGTGGCTCACAACCTGCTGTCAAAATATGGGTACAAATATTAAAAAGTAATTTCACCACTAAACTGTACCTGTTGTTAAGCCTTTAAAAAAAGAAAAGAAATGGGTGCCAGTAAGTACCTAACAAAGGACAGTTTGAAACATGCATTTAGGAAAGAATGATTTCATGAAAGAATTGCATAGTGATGCCTTAAAAACGAAGGCACCTTGGAAAACCGAGCAATGCGTGAGATGATGCATCACATTTGTGCAAAAAAAAAATCAACAAATTCAACCCAGTTGTTTGGATGGATCTAAAAACTTGACTGCATCACATTCTGGACAGCACTCAACATTTCTTCAGCTGTGAGGAAAAAAAAGTGTTTTCAAAACTGCCATCACCTCAAGTCTGAGTCTTAACAGAAGATTGTTCTGACTTGTGCATCAGCAATAGGTTACGTACATCAATTTCTGACCTTTGCTTCAGCTTTGAAATATCACCAATTTCAAATTTACCCATCCTAACACACTGGGCCGAATGCCTCATGTCACAGGAGTGACAAAATTGGCCCAGTGCGTTCAGTACAGCAGCAGAGCAGAGGAAAATGTAGCTCTGTAGCTACAGGTGGGTTAATAATTCCACGAGTGCTATACACATCAGAACAGCATAGATCTGATTCTTCAGTCTCTCTTCTGACTCTGCAGTACACTTTGAGGTGAAATGTAGTGAAAATTTAGTCTTGTTACTTTCTCAAGCATTTACACCTCTGAAGAGTCAGTTTCTGTTGAGGTGGCAGCTACTATTTCTACATCATTGCTTTTCAAAATAGAAGCATACTCTAGATTTGTATCTTCCAAATAAAAAACATTTTTAACATCGTCTCGGACAAATGAAGTAGGACTAAAGGTTACTCTCTTGAGGAAAACAGCAGTGTGAGCCAGCTGAAAGACATGATGCAACCACCAGACACAGCCTCATGATTCCCATTGTATTCATTAAGGCATAATGGAAACTTCAAAATTTATCATCTTCCACAGTGTTATAATATTCTGTCAATTTTGTAACATTAATCTTGCTGCAGAGCTTTTTATAACATAGAATCACTTAAAATAGCGTCACAGCCTACTGTTTAATGCACATAAAGGTATGTTTCATTAACACTATTCTGTGAGTTTTTACTAGGACAAATATATAATGTAGAAAAAACTGAACATCTGTATATAATAGTAGTGATTCAAAAGCTTTTATACCAATAATAAAACTTACAGATTCATGTGAACACACCTTTTTTTCCTTTACCTAGAGGATGCTAGAACACAGTGATGGAACAGAAACCCTGGATTAACACAATCTAATTGAATGATGTTATAAAATGGGCAAATTTTTGCAGTTCCATTACCTTTATCAGTTCTCTATCATAAATTTCTCAGTTGTTACTGCATTACATGTGACAATATTTTTAATCAAGAAAAGCCTGGTCTACCCTAAAACTGTTCTGGATCTATTTATCTGGATACTGGAAAACCTCTGGAATTATATTTGATTCTGGGGGGAAGAAATTCTGGAAGATTTTGAATTCTGTATAAGGAGATAAATCACTTGACCAAATGCTCTAAGAGTATTTTACATAAGCACAAGGAGCTCATGGCATTCACATAGATGAAGAACAGACGGAAAAACTAGAGCTGTAAGTCAGTCTATAAATTACACTGCATGGGACTCATCCACATGTTTGTAAATATGGATATAAATATGGTCTTTAATTTTTAAGAGCAGCATACATTGCACTGGAGATTAGTACATCAAATTCAAATCACAAGGATCTTCATGATTGTAAACATAGGCTCTGCTATCAAAGGTTTGCACAATTTTAAGGAAAGTGATACAACCACCTTCTGATACCATATTTGTACCTAATATTACCTCAAGATGCCATTTACATCCAAAGACGGATGCAATTAAACTAAAACCAAAAACTAAAACTAAAACCTAAAACTAAACAAAACTAAAACTTGTCTTTAAAAATAACTTTTTATTTTAACTTTATTAGAATCATTACCTACCTTCTATGATATCAGAAATTTCCCTTAGTATCTTTTGAAAATAGAACAAAAATACATACAAACAAGTATACTCGAACTCAAAGCTATTGGGACCTTGAGTGGTTTTTTCTTGTTTCTCAAAAAGAAAACAGTTCCTACACTGTAAGAATGGTTTTGATACTTGCTGTCAATTAGGGTTGGGTTTTTTGGGGGTGAGGGTGTTATTTCAGATGTATGTCAGTTCTCCACTGTAAAACCAGCACCTTACATCAGAACAGAAACATCAACAGTGACTTGTGTCATTAGAATAAATAAAACCCAATAGCCAATACAATCAACTGACAGACTTGAGGATGCTTGAAAACCATGGTAGACATCAATTTTTAGCTAGATCTTATTGTCCCCTCTCAGACAGAACACCCACTCAGAAAGAGCTGACCTGTTATTCTAAGGTATATTTGCAGCAGATACTGTTAAGATGGAGTTTACTGCACATGAAATGAATAGTGTAAGTCTTGAGCAGTTTTCTTATGGAAATTTTCTCTTCAGGATGGACATCTAACCCGGCCTAAGTCAAACTAGATTGAAAATTAATCAAATAAAGTATTTCCAAAGAAACCCCAAAACTCTACCACACATGAGTAGACAAAATAATTTCCTTTCTTTCAGGGTTCTGACTACTCCTATGTTCATGTGTATATAACTTTAAAACAAAGAAATTGCATCTCTGTATATTAATCAAGTTTAGGAAAAGATCAGTGCTCTTTGCACATTTGTAACCAGGTACAGGTAATTTGGAAGTTCTCACATTTCATTTTTTCTACCACAATAAAGTCTTCTATCCTTTGCATTCCATCCTTCTATCCAAAAACACCCCAGCACATAATGGCTAGAAATCAGCAGATGCTGATTCTTACTCTGACCCACAATTAATTTCCAATTTAATTAAGATCTTTATTAAAAATATATATTTTTAAAACTCTAGAGGTCTTTCAAAAGTGATGAAAACCACTCTGTTGCTAACAAAACCAAGGAAACACAATGAGTTTAATTTAGGTCACAGTGACATCAGAGAGGTTTATTTATTGCCAGCTTTGTTGCATCCAACAAAGCTTTAATCTGTGACATGCTGTAGCTTGTAAAACAGCAAAGTGGTATGGTATCAGAGAAACTACACCATGCCATACATTTCTAAAAACGTCTCGTGTCAAGCACATTACATTCAGCAACATCATCAAGAAGAAAGGGAAGGGATTTTCGGGGGGTTGTTTTTTGTGTTTTCAGTTTACATTTACAGCTGAAACAGCCTTTGAAAATTCCTATGAAGACTTCACATACTGAAAGACAGCTGTTGTTTTTTTTTTTTGTAGTTGGAGATGATGAGAGTACAATGTTTTTATGAAGCTGAAAATCAGGGCAGACCTTAGGTTTTACAAAAGGAAAGAGTGAGAATCAAGGCTTGGTTCTGTGAACTGCAGAGATCATCCAGTATGAGACAGATATACCTCAGAAAGCCAGAAGGGTGGGAAAATCAGATTTCGGCACATGCAGGGCAAGAACTGTTTTGCTCCTTCAAGCAAGGGTTTCATCGGGGCATCAGGGAACAAAGGAATGCAGTGGGCTTGGGTGTCAGAACCCCTCCAGCTCCAGAGATGTTTGGATGTTGATGGCCTGGACCCCCAGCATTTGGGAGCACCTTGGGGAGCACTGAAGGCACTGTGAGTGGATTAACAGAGTCTACAGTGGCCTGCTGGACATGGGGCTGCTGGGAATGTGACTGAGAGTGAGGCTTTATCAACTGCTCCACCAGCCTGAAAAGAAGGTTCCTTTTAATTTTAACCAAATCCGTATTGGGAAGTTTATGTATTTGTAGTTCAGCTACTTCTTAATTACATTTAACATATGCTACCATACTGCAGACTACTTAAAATATCACACTTATTCAAATCCACATGCCAGTGATAGTTTGTATCTGGTGGTTAATTTAACCCGAGTTCAGCTACCAATGCAAAAAGTTCACCTGCTTGAGAGAAGCCCAGATTTCCATGTTTATTCCTAAACCTTCCCAGCATGGTCTAGGTCTGATTAAGAGCCAGTTCCAGTGTAACCCTGTGCTGCAATGCTAAAAAACAGAAAAAATCACCACTTTCATTTTGACAAGTGCACTTTAAGGGTTTATCCTAAAAAAAAAAAAAAAATTAAAATAATAATACCATTGCTAGCACAACTAATAAAAATTAATTTGCTATGGATATGTGGTTAGTATATATCCTCTTTAAACTGAGCAGAAATAAGACAGAATTTTCTCAGAGCTAGAATAAGCTATTTTTTTTAATTTTAAATCAAACTGCTCAGTCAAACAAGCATTTTACAGAAAAAAAATTTTTGACAACTCAGAATTTTTCCTAAATCAGTTTTTATTCAATTAGTGGTTATTTCATTAAAAAAATCTTTACTTTTTTTTTAAAATTTACATTTAAATGTAATCATATAAAAACCCCCTGTCATTTATAACCAAAAAAAAAAAAAAAAAAAAGAAAACTAAAATCCCCTAAAGGAAAAATAAAAATGCTGAAAATATATGCTGAAAATATATGCTGAAAATCACAAACTTGATAAAAAAAAAAAAAAAAAAATAATAATAATAAATGGCAACATGACTTCTATTTCCTCTCTCCAGCTGACACACTACAAATCGGTTTTTACAAAGTTACTTTTTTTGGTATTTGTTTTAGACAAATATCTGTACAGTCTTATATGAAAATGAATGTTGGTTTGTGATTTAAATAGCTTCTCAGAATAAGAGTCCACAGTTGTCACAGCAGAGCAATACCAACTTATGGTATGATTTTACTGACATCAGTAAAATATCAGACAAACTCAGTTTGACTCAAATCAGCTATAAGCAGTATTTTTTTCCTAAACCTAATATTATTATAATGCGATTTTTCATTATTAGTCCAATTCAACTTGTATTGAAGTCAATGAGATTATACTGAGTTCTCTAAGTATTAGATCAGGCTCTACGATGATGCTGCAGCTACCAGAAACAAGTCTTGTCAAAAGGACTAAGATAAAGTGCATCAAGCTTATATTGTTAACAAATTACTAGTTTATTAAAAACTGAGGGTCTAAATTCTCATTTACTTTTCATCAGCTTGTTTATTGTATCTCAGCTGGTATACTCAAAATAAGTGTTCATTTTCATTTTCCATGAGCTGTTTCAGTCACTATCATTTTCATGGTTTTGTCCACTGGCATAATATTCACAGCAGTTTGCCAAAATCACTGGAAGATGCTTAAACTCAACTAAAATATATGCCTTATACTTCTAGCAAGGGGAAGACTGATACCGACCTGAAAAGATTTTGCAGTACTTATGCAAAATTTTCAGTTTAAGCACTGGTCAATCTATCAAGACTCTTTGAGAAATGGCTTTGAAAGCTTCTTTTTTATTTCCTTGTGATTTAGGCAAAATACTGTAGCACTCAGCTGGCAGAAAATACTGTGTTAGATTGACTTAATACTATTTGTGCTAATAGTGGAACCACAATACAGCAAGAGATATGAGACTGATATAATTGTTTTAATATAACATGCAAAAATGTTGCACATGTGGAATAGGAGAATTGAGAGCAAAGAGGAATATTGTATGTCTGAGAAAACAATGATATTCCAACTAAAATTCACGGTCTTTTTAATATCACACATTTTGCTAAAATGCCAAGTGATACTCAGAGCACTATGGTGAGTCTTAAATCACATATATTCTGCTACTGTAAAAACTGCACATTCAAAAATAATTAAAGCCAATATGTCTAAACTACAACACACAAACTGATGTACAATCTCATTAAAAATATACTGAGATGTCTGTAGAAAGCATCCCAGGATTCAACAGGAAAAACATCTATTTGGGAGTACTATATTGTATTTATAATTATTTTAATGTAATGCTTATCACTAATGTGCCAGCAGAAGCTTTCTTCTCAGAAGGTTAACTCTTTAAATTAAACAAAAATTAACACATGGAAAGTGCTTAATTGTTGTTCTCTCTCTATTTTTAAACAGAGGAGGTGCGTAACATTACCAAGCTATGCACGTATTTTTAATTAAGATTGTATCATTCAAGGTTGTGATTCCTAAGCCAATTTACTATTTCAAAATGCAGTTCTCCTTCTAAATATAAACACACGAGGATCAGAGCATTGTTGCACAAATCATTATGATTTTAACAGCTGTTCATTTATGGTCTCTATCATTTTGGAAACAATAGGAACATGAACAATTGACTTCATGTACAGAAATGCATTCTTCTGCCAGGTACATTCTCCTAATCAGTCATGTTTGTGTTATGTCTTACCTCCTCATGACCTGGAGATTAATTTTCTTAAGATCCTTCCCATGAATTTGAAAAAAGGTTCATTACTATTTTTTAAATAATGGGTACTACCTACTTTAAAAAAGTGAAAGTACGTGACACAGTAATCACAAGAACTCTGAAGTTTGAGATATAAATAAGCATTTCCATTGCACACGGTTTCATACTAAATCTTCAGATTGACAAAACAGTAGATTTTCAGTACAGCAGATTACCTTTATTAAACTACATTTCAGATGTATTTCAATCATATTTTATTACCCTTTAAAATTAAATGAAATCAGAAGATTTAGGAGATTAAATGCCATTAAAAAGGATTAGACTATCTTCCCTATTATATGTAGTATTATTTCTACGTTTTCTTTTCAGTCTGTCCATACCAAAATATGTCCCTACCAACAAGAAAAAAGTATGAGGTAAATTTAGATTTAGATTATGGACTGCTTATTACTTACTACAAAATAACTCAGAAACCACTCTTGAATAACAATTTCTATGACATAAATATTGTAGAGTTCACCATACTTGATCTATATAGGTGATTTTATTTCATACAAGCAGGATATTTTCCCACGTCAGGTCTGGTCTGCAGAACAATCAGGCAAATGACAGTGCTTTACCGGTGATAAACCATTACCTGTCCATTAAAATTTCTGTAAGAAACAAATCTTTCTCAGACTTGGTGGCACTGAAACTAATACAACCACCCAGAACAGGATTCTTTTCACTCTCTGTAACTGCTGTCTTTATCAATTAATCTGATCATTTCTCTGTTCAGGAAGCCTGCTCAGCTATTGATATTAAAATACCAAATTTTAACATTGGATTTTGAAGGACTCTTATTTCTAGACCTTTTTCCAAGCTGTAAGGTTGAGGGTGCTAAACACGCTTGCTCTTCACATACTTATCCCAGGGTCTGCTCTTTTAGCTGGAAGCAAACCTCTAGTAAATTCCTATTTATCTCCTTGCCAATCAAGAAGTGAATGACTGACAGTAACAGAGCCTTATCTACGACTCCTGTCTGTGGTGCATTCTGCTAAATGATGTCATCGCTCTAGCAAGAGAAAATAAGCAGATTATTACTGTGACTAGAAGCAAACTAAACATTTGGATTTTTGCATGGACAGATTTACACACTGTCTGTCAGATAAAGCACAGTTTGCCTGCTGCTTACACAACAAGAATGTGCCTGACAGCTTCTTCCCAGCTTTAGTATCTGATTACATAAATAGGCCATTCCCCACCATTTCTAAAGACTGACAGTCTGTCTTAGTTTAAAGAGCAATTTCTGACTATCAGCCTTTCTGTCTTGCACACAAGGCTGATTATCATCAAGGCACTTCCTGGAGGTCCAATCAGTTGTTTCTTCTCTTGAACTCAGGACGTTATAAAACTTGTAGCCACAAAAACATTAAGAAAATGAAAAATTCTTCTGTAAAAATTTACAAGCAGCAACTCAAAACTTATAGTCCCCATCATAGTGAAAACTGTTGCTGACTTATAAGAGCACTTAGAGAAAGATTTTAGGTGACCATTTTTTTCATTTTCACAATTACCATATTTGGGGGAAAAAATTTTATCCAAAGAAGGAAAACAAAACAAACTGAATAACAAAGAACAAAACCCCACCTACCTAAAAGTAACAGGTAGTAACTCCCCTGCATCATATTAAAAAAAACCACACAAAACAAAATAAGGCAACCTTCTTATAAGTCTGTCTCAGAAATTCATAAAGCAGCTTTGTTGTCCAGGTCTGCAGTGGCCCTTCCCAATTTAGCTTCAAAACTGTCATAGAAAGGATCTTCCTAACCTTTTGCTTGTTTTTGCATTAGCTGTGCAACTGTTAGTCTTTTATAATAATTCTGCTTTTCCAAATCATACCTCAATAAAACTATGCTTTAAATTAGATGCATTTTACTGTTGCTGTTGACTTAAATATTTTTAAGGTATGAGCATGGAAAAGACATGCCATTTTTCACAGCTAAATGTATGCAGGTGTTAATGAACTTATTTAAAAAATGGTTCTGAGCACTGAAAAGGGTAAACACATAATAACTCTGCTGTTTACAATGGTAAACAATTGCAAGTCATAACCACAATATTGTTCCTAGTTATTTCAGCTATAACTTGCAAGGCTTCATAGCCAGACAAACCAGATGAAATATGTTGCTGCAGGTCTGCTCTGATGGATCCCTCTGAAATATCCACATTATTGCTTTTATTTTATTATGTACCACACTTCATAACTGTACACAGCAGACTACAATAAAAACTGCACTACACTCCTTTAAGTACTTATTAAATAGGTCAAAAAGTTACCATAACAAATAACTTGCTCTACTCAGGGTCCATTAATAACACATCTTGTTGGGATTCTAAAACAAACAGGGAAAAAAAGAACAGTGAAGAAGTGTCTGTTATTTGATGCTGCTGCCTAACAGTTTGCACTTAAAATGCACAGTATTATTTGTCACAGCACTACCCAGTCCCTGCCGTTTAAAATATCAGCATTGACACAAGACGGAAAATTGTGCCACACACAGGTTTGGGGAAAGGGTGGGAAAAAAATTTGATCCTACAAGTAAGGCCATCTTATTTGCATAGATAAGAAATGCCAAAAAGCCTAGTACTTTCCTAAGGGTGGGTAGGAGCCATGAGATCCAGAATTGTGTTTTACCTGCACAAAATATTTTCCCCCTCACAGTAATATTCCTAAAATACTAATTCCTCAGCCCAGGCAGAATACTGCAAAGGAGAAAACCAGCAGACCCTGGCAGCAGACAGTGATGTGGGAAAGCTGGACATACACAGGAGGCTGCTTCGAGGCATGGGAGCTGCCACACGCCAAGGCCACAGAATGCCGGGAGGAGGTGACAGCCAGATGGACAGAGGGAATCGGGGAGGCTGCGGGGAACTGCGATCCCGAGGTATGAGGAAACACGGAGGGGATTGAAAGGAAGGAAGGAAAGCCTTGTGAACCAGAACACAAAGCGGTTTGGGG
>NC_089646.1:94737400-94772400 GCF_037042795.1 Molothrus aeneus
GTTACTTAAAGAAAATCAGTGAATGGCCACAAAGAAAACTTGCCTCCAAATGGCAAAAATAAGCAATTTGTACTATTCTATTTATAGTTTTTTGGTTTTTTTTTTCCTGCATAACACCCATAAACACAGAACATTAACCCGTAGGTAAGCAAAGCTAAACTAAAGGCATGAGGATCTTGTAGGCAGAAGCAAACCATTATAGACAAGAGGTTCATCTGGCAGACAGCTTGCAACATCCTCTCACACCACCTATACATAATTGATGCTGAATTGTAAGTTTGGGGTTTGTAGTCTATTTGTTTGGGTTCATTTCCTCCTGGGTTATAGGTTCTGCATGTGAAAGTATAATATTGACAGTTGGTCAGATTGGTGGGCAAGAATTGTCTATGACTACCAAAAAAACCCCAAAGACAGAAAAATATGTATCTTCATATTGGCCAAAATCTGGCCCCAATCTAGAGTTAAATAATTGTAAGAATTTTCTTTTCCAAGCCACAGACAGAGATGAAGTAATTAAAGTAGCTTGCTAACCAGAACCAACCCATGAAGTTGCACTGTAACTTCCTTTTACCTACCATGCTTTTAGAGGTATGTATTCATCATAAAAGCAACATTACATCAAGTTATAATATTTTAAATAGCAGCATAAGGTATACTATTATTGTTATGCAAGGTAGCATGAAAATAGGTTAATTAAGATTTAAGAAGCTACATCAGAAATTAGTATTTTATTGAAAACATTTTATAAGAAAGTCATTAAGTAGATCTGTTATTGGCCAAGCTGACCACAAAGATTGAATACCTTGCTGGATACTACTTATTTTGAATACAACCAATAATGTATAATTTTACTTACAAACTGACCTGACCTGGAAAAAACCCTAAAAACATATAGTTCAGTATAATACAGCATCATCAAAAATAAGCTCATTCAAATTAAAATAGGACTATATGAAACAAGGTATTATATAGAGCAGCCAGTGAGAAGAGCAAATAGAAAAGAAAATCAAGTATCAATTAAAATATTGGATGACTGCAAGGTGACAAGGCTGTGAAGCTTTTGAATGACTAACTACTAACTACTTTCATACATGTGGGAATCCCCAGAATTTTATGACTCCAGTTTGAAAACAATATTGTTATGGACATGATACTGTTGTTTTATATGATCACTAACAATTGTTAAGGATAGCTGAGCAAAAAAAAAAAATTAATTCATCATATTTTTGGCGGTGCATGTATAAAAGGATTGTGCTCAAGTATATCTGAAATCAAGGCCATTTCCATAAATTATTAGTAGTGTGGATGTTTGAAGAAAGTGTGGAATTTCACAAAGGGTCAAGGGACAGCAGAGAAGACCAACACAGAAAGCAGCCACTAAAAATGTGAAACCAGATAGTTGGTAGCTTGGGGAAATCTGCAGTAAACACAGCCAGAGTGGGCTTGGTATGTCCTATCCAAACATTGATCTAAGCCAAAGGTTAGGAACAACAATAGAGCAATGCACAGAGTCATGCACACAATCTATGCGCTCCATCCAATTTTTGCTCAGATCACAGAGCAAAACCCAGCAGAACAACTGATAAAACTACTTGGTTTTGTTCATGTCCCTGAAACCAAAACATCTGTGAGAGAAAGTCTAAGCAGCAGCATTGTCACTTGGCTAGCATGAGAACCTCCTTCTTGATAACAGCTTTAGACTTGTCACTGACAATCACCTATTAATGATATCTTTCAAAATTCACCTAGGGAGACTGATACAAAATCCAGAAAGAGATTTGGAATACAGCTGTCATAACAATATGAGTTAAACAAGCGAGCAAACTTTATTTCAAGAAATTGGCTATTGCAAATGTGAAGCTGAGTGGGAAAAACTACCTTTACTTCAGCTCTCACAAATAAGCAGGAAAATGTTGATTGCACAAATACTCCTGGGCCAAGGGATAAGTTGGTAAATCAGCTAAAACTTCCTCATATTCTCACTTGCTTAGAAGTACTAATAGCCATTTTAGCAACAGGTAACTACAAGTCAGATCAAATCACTAAGTAATTAAATACTAATACAAGAGGAATTAATTATATTGATTAAACCAGTATTTCTACTTTACTGAACAACTACCAGCAGATCTTTTATTAACAAATTAGGACTTGACTTTATTAATAATAAATTATTACTTTATCAGCAGCAAAGCTACCAAAAGCATGTAGTATTTTCAATATGAAAATCCCATTCATGATCAAAAGGTTTCACACAATCTTAAATAAAAACAAAGCAAAGCTTTAAACTGGCAATAACCTTAACTATTAGAAGCTCTGATTACAATGGCATAAACTTATTTCTGACCAGTAACTAGAAAAACTAAATATCTTCAAAATTATGGTTTTCACATCAGGTTTTGAATTTGCATGTGGTATCTCCAAAAGATGAGGTGTCTCCAAAAGGCAATGCTTTGGTAGTAAATTATATACTAGCAAAATGGTTTTTGAACTGTTTAAGTATCATTTTTTGAAAACTGAGCAACTAAATAATACTTTTTCAAACTTATTCTACACATTATAGGATCAGTCCCATGATATTGCTGGAATACATCACTTGATATAAAGGCAATAAAGAGTAGCACAAGAAACAAGAGTTTGCATCAACATTGAAATAATACACTTTGACCAGAAAACAAAAAGATTGGCCCTTCCAGGAGATTTAAACCCTAAATTGTCCAGATTCATTATTCCATGATAAATACAATGCCATGTGTTGATTTACATTTCTGATTCTGAACTATTTTCTGAGATGACTGCATTTTCTCTAATTTCTTATCTGCTTTAACTAATACAACTGATGCAATTATAGTGATTGCCCAGTCTCTGTATTAGCTAGGAAATACAGATTCAAAGAAAATGGAAAAAGCTAGGAGAAATCTTCAGTTAAATTAGTTAACCTTTGCATGTTTTATAAAGGGCCCACACAATTCATAACCATTTATATAAACATTCACTGACTGCTGGTACGACAATTATTCATAAGCTGATGGAAGTTCCTGCCCAAATTCAATAATGTCTGAATCAAACAAAGGTTAAGATGAAGGTTTATTTCTTTAGTATTAAAGAATCCTCACCACCCACAACAGCACATACAGGAAATAAATTTTGCTCCCTTGGGCACAAATACCTCTGCTCAATGAACAATGGCTTTCACTCTGCTAATTGGAGAATGGAGGTAAAGGTCATGTGTAAAAACAATAGGGGATATAAAAATAATGCAAACTAAGGAAATTACAGCATTTTCCAATTGTCAGCGTGACAGCTACCAGTGAGAAATAAGGACATCAGATACATGTGCCCTACTGTGCAAGGCTGGGTAACAAGACAGTCTCCACTCCAGTATGCTGGCAGTATGTAAACATCTTCCCTTTCTAGGGACAACGGGCTATGCCCCAACAAAAGTAATAATCTTCTCTAGAATTACATTGACCTGGAATTCAGCTAATAATTTCAACAGGAGGAAATAGGAAGAAAGAGGAAAGGATGAAAACAGGGGAAAAAAAGGCTCTGAACTGGGTCATGGAAGTGTAATGGTTTGAACCATTCTTCTCTTCTGAGTAAATGAATTTTAATGTTCTTGTACATATTTAAGCATTGCCTTGTTAAGCAGTTTAGATGGGTGAAAAATAAGAGCAGGGATTCGAGCAGCATTGTGCACCTGTTTTCTATAGATGAGAATAGACAAATGCAAATTATAGCAAAACATTCAGGAACAAAAGTACATGCAGGCAAACTATCATTTAACTTTTTGAAAAATCTTTATGTCTATAGTGGTGTCCTTTTCTTAATTTAAATGACAGATGCAGATGTTGCTCCTAGTAGTTAGCACTCATATTAATTTATTTTTAAGTGTTTGTACACAGGTTTCAGACCACATTAAGAAAAGCCACATTTTCAAATTAAATTATAGTAAGGAATTTTTAATCACGCTTCCTTCTTCCTCCCATTTTTTTTCCTTGCATCTATTTTAAAGAGTTGCCTTGAAAAGGCATATACCTCTGAAAAGCTCTAGATTGTGATTTTTCTCAGACTTGCAAAGGCTTGTCATGTTTCAGCTCTTTTCCCCCTACTTACTTGTCCAGTCTTCAGTGTTCTAAGACATGCACTTAAAGGATAATAAAAGAAGACCACATTATGTGTCAAATTAAATGTTGTTGATACTTGCTTTAAGTGTACATGCACTGACATTCTGTTATGGATCAGCTGCTGGACAATAATCCTTGCACATTCCCCGCCTGACAGATTGTTCTGTATTTTGTTTGAGATGTTCTAATGTTTCTGACGACCCATACAAGGCCACACATTTCAGCAAATTTTCCAAATTAATACTGAGACCAGTTTACAATGTTTTCTTCAGTAGTGCTCAGTCTTACTGATTGTGTCCTAAATAATAAACCATGGCCTCAGGCAGTTTTTCTCAGAATGTTTATGATGAGAACTCATTCATCTAAATCTACTGGCCAGTGGAATAAAATAAATCAAGAATTTCCCAAAATATAACAATATTTGTGTTCTCTAGATAATTGATGACTGCAGCTGCACTAATTAAAACCCATGTGAGTTTCATTAATCTTGGTCACTGGGACCAATTGCTGCACACCACACCCTGATCACTGCACATCGCCCTTGTGTCACATTCAGGTGAGGCTTGACTTTTACTTAGAATCTCACTGCATTGCTGTTTTTAAAATCTGAATCTGCACCTACTGTGCAGCTAAGTGACTTAATTCAAAACAGGCAAGCTCAATCATAAATTGAAAATTTTACTTCAGACTAAATTATTTTCAGCAATATGCTTGCCAATACTCTGCCACCCCAAAGAAGAAAGTTAGGTATGGAGAAGGGTGAAGACTATCTGTAACAAAATAAGTCTCTAATCAGAGGAAAAAGAAATAAAATTAAATTTTCTTCAATGTTACTACAGTGGCATTTTGTTTGCATATTACACTTTTCTCTACTGGAAACCAAAACTGCACCCTCACTAGAGTATTTCTAGGTAATAGGTGTATTGTACATATATTTCTCTGTATCAGAGAACATTTTTATAGCTGTAGATATGCTTTGCTTGTTAAAGAAAAAGAAATGTGTCAAAAACTTGTGGTTCAGATAAATATCTACAGAAATAGCTATAACTAATGTTAATAACTAAGCTGCCTTGCAGATCATAAATACTAGGAAATATAAATAACTCCTAGAGACAACTGCACAATCTATATTTGAGGAAAGGCAACATTTGAGTAATCAATCACATGAAGCCAACACTGTCATAAGCTGAGTTTATGAAAATACTTGTAAACATTTATTAAATGTAAATCCCTCTTCAAAATGTGTGTTATCAGAGATCCCCATTTTTTCATGCAATTTGGAGTATGTAATATACAGCAGCTGATGAATATACAAGAGCCTTGTTGCAGGAGCTGTTTCCTGTTGGTCTTTCAAAGTGCTGGCAGTGATACAATTTCTTTCAAACTAATGTCATATAGAACATGTTCTAGAGAATAACCAATACAATTTAAAATCTGGCTCTACCATCCTTACCAAACAAAATAATTCTTGCTATTAACACTGCTTCTTTTTCAAGATTAAGGAGTACATTTTGCTTTCGTTTGCTGACTGAAGTCAAGGGAATAAGTAATAACTCATGTAACTGGGAACAAGTTTTGGACCATTATGTACAGGCTTATTTTTAAACTGTTATAAAGCTTTTGTCAAAATAACTTAAGAGCTGGCAGGCAAAGTTAATAAATGCTGCACTGCAAAATGATTCCACAGGAAAGCTTCATGCTGCCCCTTTGGAAGGTTCTTCCTAAGTATGGGAAGGAAATGTTGCAAATCCCTCAAAAACAGCACTGCTGTTTGCCCACACATGTGTCCTTGGGCATACATGCTTTGTTCCTCTCTAGTTTTTCTACTTTCTTTCAGCTCTTGAGGGATTGAGTCAGGCACTGGCCAGCCCCCATGGCTCTGAGCACAGCAATCATTTCTCCTATTGACAGCTACTCAGCTCACTCAGCTCTAACACCCACAGACCAGTTTATCTGCTTGAAAAATTAGCTCCCCCAAAACTTCTCCAAGATTTAAACATAAACTAGGCAGGGATGGGTTCCCAAAATGAAAGACAGTAATGCCATCAGGCGTTATGGATGTCATACACAACAGCATTTGAAGGTCTGAGAATTAATGTGGAAATGATGCTACAGAGCAGCAAAACACATCAATTTCTTCTGACTGCAACAGAGATACATCTCAGTGGAGACTCACGACCCATAGAGTCCACACTGTCTGCAGGCCATACACAACATGCAAGGACAACTCAAGAAGCTACAAGCCTTCTTTGAACAACATCTTCTCCCAAGAGGAAGTTCAGCAACGCATACACAGGGACTCAGTGCGATAATACATGACTTATGTTCCTTCGGTCAGTCCTAGCCTGGTCTTCATCTTTCTTGGCATATCCAGATATTCCTCCCACACCATAAAAGTGAAGTGCAGAAAGCAACCACAAATCACTGATGTTATGGAGAGGCTGTGTGGCATCCAGAAAGAAAAGACAGAAGCTAAGTACATGTTTGGGGCACTGTTCAAATCACAACATCAAGCTTTTTCACTCTTTTTCTGGTGAAACAGTTTAATCAAGTAACTTATAATCAGAGCAGCATTCTTATTCTCATGGGGAATTCATTATCCTTATAACAAAATGTGCAATGACATAGAATGAAAATGCAAAACAAAATTAGAAATAGTCTCAGCAAATATATGTACTGAACAAGGTAATAATAAAATTGATCAGGGTTGTCACAGGATATTCTGCTCTCTCCTCTTTTTAAGCATGGCCATCTTATTCTGTTGCTGATAATAAAATCATAGACAACGTTTTAGAACATTGCAATAAGCAGATGTTGTAATACAGCTGCAGTGCCAGCTCTGGTCAGAAAGTGCAGGTGAAAAAAAATTGCATCTTGCTATGGTTCAGAGGTAGGATTGGGCAAGTTGTTAAGTAGTAATAGACTTCCTTGTAGAGATCAACAAACATGTCCTGAAGTGATTTTTTGAATGTACTTAACAGATTTTTCCATCTGCCAATTTTGGTCTTCTATGGGCTATGTTAATATATTAAAAGCCAAAGACTGAAATGCTTTTGAAAAGGAAAAAACTCAACAAACCAAAGTCCTGATCAAAGAGGACATACGACTCACTCTGCAATAGGAACATTATTTTTCTTTCTCTTTTAACTCATAAGCGGTTGAATTTATTTCAGTCAAAATGCTAGCAGAAACCAAGCCTGAAATATTTCAGCACACAAAAAAAGTTTTTCTGAAATTTTTGAATTAATGAAAAAAGAAGGGCACAAGTGAAAGTATTTTGCAGACTTTCGCAAAGTATTATTCTTGCTGTCCCCACACATTCATTAAATTGACTATTAACAAAAACGAATACTGAACTCTTACATTCAGTTTTAATTTTCCTTAATTCTCCTCTATTTTATTGAAAATTGACATATTCCCACCCTTATTCAAGTACCCTATTTTCAAATGCTTCTAAGCTGTCAGTTGTGTCAGCTGACACTGTTCCAACCGTCCATATTGAAACACATATTTCTCTTCTGTTTATCAAACACATTGCAGTAATAACTGTCTCTACTGAACACAATTATCCAGAAATTAACAAAAGTAGGAAGAGAGGTTTCAACAATGCTTTCTCAGTAAATTGTGCTTAGTACATATCTGGATGCATCTAAAGCTGAGTTATACTTTGACCTTACTTTTATCACCTACATGGCAACCACAAAGGTTAGCAAAAAACCATTTTGATGTTATGCTGTTTCATGAGTCTCTCAAACACTGAATATTTCCAACATCCATATTTCAGTAAACATTTTCATATGGCTATCAATTCATGTTTTCTTAAGAAAACCTCAACTTTCACCCTGTGCATATTTTCTCTTTTGTCTGGGTCACTTCGTATTGTTTCTTCACCCATTCATGACTGAAAAACCTACAAATTTAGTATAATCAGATTTATTCTCTGTTCACTGGTTTTAATTTCCATTATACACAGTGCCTATAAATTTGTCTCATAAACAGCTTGCATAATTTTACAAAGTTAAGCTTACATGTCAGCATAATTTTTTTTGTTAATATTGGTATCAGTGAGTACTGCCTCTTGCTGTCAATCTTCATTTACTTTCTAGTCCATGACTTCAAGAGGGTAATTCCCCTGGTTCAGTGTCACGTAACTTATTTTCCTGAACTACTCCTGATGAATGTTTTCAGGCTCACTTGCTTTCTAAGACACCAACCCTTTCTCTCCACAAACCCCAAACAGCAGAGTTATATTTTGCTGAAGAAACAACAGGAAACATCTTTGGGTCACGAATGAACATGCTTGAAATTCTTAGTGGGCACTTCATTCTCATTGCAAACACTGCAGGGCATCTGGCAATGTCTGCAGCAAAATGGGAAAGGATTTTCTTGTGTCAAGTTCTGTCACATGCATTGCACTATCCACTTCTGAAATTCATGCTTTGTTTCCACTGCTTTTAGGCTCTTCCAAAGTCTCACTCTTCTAAATACCTAGAAATCTTTCATTTTCAATGTCTTTCTTCATGGCCCCTTTTTTTTTCCCCCCAACTTACTCATCTTCCAAGAGTAACATGAAAACAGGTCATCTTCATTTTCATTTGTATTATTGCAACCTTTTCTCTTAGGAGACCACTGTTCACATCTTCTGCCTCACCCAGAACTGCAGACACTATTCTATATGGACACATGTCTCACTCAGCCAAACTGCAATGCTATTAATAGTCCCATATCCCTTTGCTGCAGGTACTTTTGTTAGTTCATCCTAATTCTGCCATTACTCATTTTCTTATACCTGAAGATCACATGAAGATCACATAAAGCTTTTAGGCTGGTGACCAGATAAAACAATCATATAACTTTTTTTTACACTCATTTCCAATTAATAAGTCTTTGACATTAATAGTGAAAGTAAGTACTAATCACTATTTGCATGATCTTGCTGCTCCTATTGGATCTCATCCCATTACTGTTATCCCCATTGTAAAAGGCATCCAGCTTTTACTGCCTGCTAATCTGTTCAATACCCCTATAGGTCATGCTGCCAACAAACTACAAAGGAGTATTCCTGGAATATACAGGAAAAAAATTAGTTAAAGTTGTTCTAAAATCATTCTTTGTGGAATTTCACCTCCACTTTTTGTCTCCACACTGCTTTTTCATGATAACCTTTTGTTATTATCCCTTTAACAAAAGCTTTGCCATTTCAGACTTGTTGCATTAACCTCTAACTGAACCAATTGTCAAGTGGAACTTTGTTTGGTGTTTATTCAATAAACACCATAAAAATGTTCTTTGTCAAGAGAAAGAGGTATCAAACAAGCCTTCTACAAACAGCTACCCAGGTAGATGAGAAAGATCTGCCTTTGGTAAGCCCACCCTGTATATATTGATAACATTGCCATACTTCCTTAAATCATTCTTTCTGTGACACTTGTGCTGAATCTCTGTCCACAGTTTAGACCACATAGCTGCTGATCTCCTCCTTTTCTGTTTTATATTGGTACAGAAATTACTATTTCTATCCAAACTCCCACGAAGAGTGTAAGAATTCAGCCATTCTCTGCTCATGCCTTGCTCCTGGCATGCACAGGGAGCAGATGCAGTAGGGATGAGCAGGGACTCAGATGGGCATCAACACTGGTGCAAGGTGGCAGCTCTGCTGCT
This sequence comes from Molothrus aeneus, assembly GCF_037042795.1. Lineage (NCBI taxonomy): Eukaryota > Metazoa > Chordata > Aves > Passeriformes > Icteridae > Molothrus > Molothrus aeneus. The sequence goes on from NC_089646.1 coordinate 94,747,186, forward strand.
CTGCACCCAGGCAGCTCCATCACCACAGCAGAAGCAATGCTGATGGTGAGGAAGAGGTGTAACACAGCTGCTCTCCAATGAAGTTCCTCAGCTCACAGCAGAGTGGTAGGAAACAGCAGTTGAAATAACTGGTACTCATTCTGCACTAACAGCAAAGGAATATGCTCTTCACTTACTGGTGAGACAGGGAAATACTTTAATACAGCATCACAGAATAAAAACACACCAGAAAAGATGTCACTCTTGAATGCCCTATGGGAAGGACTTCTGGTGCCTTCCATGGGGTCTGAGGTTCTGTTGGCCTCTACACTGTCAGAACATCTGTTTATCTTCCATTTTCCTCTCATCATTTTAACTGGTAAGACTGGAATTTAAATAGCAATTACTGCTAAAATTATAAGCTCTCTGAGACTGAAGTTCCTGATCACACAGATTGGGTGTAAGTCAAGAAGAAATACCCCTAGTTCACAACACAGCTGCTTGACTTGACTAGAAAATAATGTTTCTCCCCTAATTCCCAATTTCATTTAAAACTCTGTTTATAAATCACTGCCAATGGTTGGACTGACTGAAATTCTAATGCTATACTAACTTCTATTGCATAAACACTACCAAAAAAGTATTTCAGACTAAATCAGTAAATCCCTCAACTCATTCCATTGTCCCTACATACTGATACTCAGAATGCATATTACTGCAGCAAGGAATATATTTCCACAAACAATGAAATTAGCAGGAAGAGTTAGAAATGCAGTCTGTGATTAAATTATGCTTAGATCCATCAGCACAGAATATATGCTGCCAAAACAAAGAAATTATGGTCAATGAAAGAAATTATAAAAAAAAACCTTCCCCCTTTATTATCATGTTTATCAGACTTTATATAAACTTCATAACTTTTTTTTTCTGTAAACAATAGGACAGTCTCTAAAGGTCAAATCAAAACACTGATTTCACAAATCAAACTCACCAGGAATTGTCATAATAATGGATTACATTAGTTTCCTCAATCATGTAGAGTTTCCCCTTTTGCCATTTCTGGTAAAAGAAGCTAAAATCTCCCATTTTATTTCATGCCTGTGACCAAGGCAAGTTAAGTATCTCTGTAATGAAGACTAAAAGAAAAATAATGAACTATTTACTGCAGCTGGACTAGTTACTCAGACTAAATTAACACTGCAGTGTAGTGATATCAGTTTCATAAAAGTATCTATAATGATCTACACCTAAAAGGATGTCAGGCAACATGAATTTGATGATGGGCACAGAGGAAGCTGCATTATCTTTACCCCAAGTTCCATACACCAGGTTAATTGTTTCTGTAAGTTTGCTGTTACAATTCATTGTAACTGCCAACATGGTTATAATATTAGGAAAATGTTTCAAAAACGAATATAATTCATTCTGGAATTGCAGTTTCATATGCATGAGGAGTTCACCAGTAGTTTCTAAAAGATGAGGAGCCTAGCCAGGGTTTTCCTTCAGGTTAAAGTTCCTAAAATCCTTTCAAAAGCTCAGGAATGGGAAACAGAGAACTTAAAGAAAGGCAGTCAGCTCTGCAAGCTGCTGGTGCAGAGCTGGCTGAGGGGGAGAAGGAATTGGGGTGCTGCCCGGCCTGTTCCCTGGGTCATGACTCTGACCCCCATTCTGAACACTGCAAATGCTCATGCCAAAAAGTATTATGCTACCACTTCCACAAAGGTAATCCACAATCTGGTCCCAAGGAATTCATTCTCACTGCTGAGAAAAATGCAACTCTCATCAAGAGTAATGGAAATTGCACATGTGCTTCAGGACAATTTAAGGCCCTAAAGGAATTGTATCCTCCCTTTACACACACATGTAATTTTCATTAATACCAATTAAATCAATTCAATAAAATTATGGCCAGTTACCATAGCAGAGAATCCCATGCAAAACAACACCAAGAAGCCACGAGTTTTCTTTTTTTTTTTTTTTTGTTAAGCCCAGATTTAAATAATCATTTGAATTGACATTTTTAATAAAAAGTAATTGTTTTACTCAAAGCAACAGCAGCTAAAATGGAAATTTCAGGCTGCAATCCAATCAGTGTAAATTGTTCAGGAAGTAGGAAAAAACCTTAAAATTTAAAAAAAAATATTTCGTTATAATTTCCTTTAGTGGCTCAAATCCTGCAGGCAGAATGAAGAACATAGGATATGGACACAGCAGATGGATCCTTCTGCCATTTTTATATCTAGTAGTTATTACAATTTCTTTCAACTTTGTCCGGCCCTAATTAATATGTACATTAAAATTATTATGTTCTTCTCATATTAATCTAAATAAAAACAGAAAGGAAATTTAAATATAACTGCAGTGGATGCATCATACTACATTTTCTAATGTACTAGTGAAGGTGAAAGCATGAAGTTTGAGAGCAGTCTCACATTTTTGTGAGCTGGGAGTATACAGCTTTACATTCTAAGAAGTGATTCTAAGTATTGAAAAATTTTAACAGCCTCTGAATTTCAGCACACACAAGATCTCCCTTTTGCAATCACCCTCAAGAACAAAGCACAAGATAAGAGGAGAATGAGACTGTACGAAAGTTGTTTTCAAGTAATTTCTGTGTTTTGCTGATTCCACAGCAGACATAGGGCAGGCTGGTCCCCAGTGCACCCCAGAAGAGCTATTGCACCAACATTTTCCCCCTCTTCTCACACCCCAAACCTGAGCAGTAGGTCCTGGGAGCCCCCTTCTGCCCCAGACATTGCAAGGTAACCCCGCTGCAACTCTGAACCCACAGCATCCCAACAGCACAACAGGCACAGCTTCCAGCCATTGCCAGGGATGCAATAGAAGAAATTAGGAAAGGATATCCAGGTACATGACACACACAAATAAACATATAGGCAAGGCACCTTAGGATAAGTTCTGTGAGAAGTGTCACAAAAATGAGTTCCTAAACTGATTCTAAAAATTAAACTACACAACGTCCAACAGCAGAAAAGTAGTAAAAGTAACTTTAAAATGAAGAAAACCTGCATGGTTATTTTCCTATTCCTGCTCATAATAAGCATATATACTGCACATAAAGGGTAAATGCAAATATTTAAATACTTATCAAGAAAACACATGTGCTTGGTGGGGGGGGGGGGGGTTGGGGGATGTTTTATGTCTAATTTTGAGAACAAATAAGTTCTAAAAGGTAAATCTAATGCAATGTAATAAAACTGCAAAGTATGTTCTGACCTTCTACTCTTCCCTGCAACACTTACACGCACATATATACACACTTTAATAATACATATCCCAGTGGAGTACAACTGACCCCAGTAAATCCTGCTGTTTCCCCAAGTGTGGAATTAAAAGCTTCATGATCAGAGTGAGAGAACACATTTGTTTCCATTCTTGTGATATCATTTTCCCCCCTCAGACTAGTGTAACCACTGAAGCCCATGATACTCCACACAGCTGACTTAACTGTATATGTTAAAAAAATCACAGACACTTAAATCAAATCAACTTCTTTAAAAAAAGAGGCTTGTATATTTTCCCTGAAATAAGCTAGTAGAGCATTGTAGGAGGACAACCAGACATTTTAAAGCAATAGTTTCAATACTGCACACATTCAGTGAAACCAAACAAACCAAATGAATGTTATTTTGTAAGTACAAAAAATAACCAAGCCACGGAATCCAGGAAAATTGTGAAATTAAAGGCATTTAACTTTGGATATTACATTTTTGCCAAAACAGAATTTTCACATTAAAATTCTGAAGAAGATAGCTTATCCACCTAATCTAGTTTGTTTAGACAATAGAAAAGTAATTTAGAAATCCATGGCATATGTGTAGAAATATATGAAAACCAAACAACATCCATATGCTTTTGTTTGTAGCATCAAAGATCAACTGCATTTGAGAAAAATTTACACATATGCATGTTATCTCTGCAAAAGAGCTGAAATTTCCCTTCTGTCTATGTGGGAAAAATAGTCTTGAAAGGCAATTTTGGATTTCAAAAGTCAAAATTATGATGACTTGAGTAAATATTTGTAGTTCCTTTGGTCAATGGTCTCCAGTTACCTACTGTCCTCCTTCTTCAATAGCCTGCTGCTACACTGGACCAACTGGTTTTCCTACCCTTTTCCTTGCACTTATTTCCCCTTTTTTTTCCTTTTATGTATCTTCTCCTCCATCACTCTCCTTCATGCTTAGCACTTCTTTTGCTCCTCATCTTAAGTCATAGCTTTCTACCTTTCAAATACCTACCCCATGACCTTCCAGAATAAACTAATATGTAGCACCCTTATACCCCTGTATTTTAGTATTTTCAGTCTTATATGCTTCTAATTCTTCCATGGCACCAAATACTCATCAAGCTGGTGATATTGTTACAATGTAATTCCCACAAGATGGTGACATTGGTAGAATGTAATTCCAAACCCACTGTTTTCTGGAAATGCATTTTAATATCTGCTTGCATTTCCAAGCAGTGGGAGAGTGAACAGAGCCTCGGCCACTCTTGCAATATTTGGGTGGGTTTATTTCCTAGGTAATATGCAAGGGAAAGCAGTATTACACATATAAATCATTTGCAGGAAAGGAGGGTACCTCAATGGACCAAGCACTAAAAGGACAGTCAGGAACTAGGCTTAGTCGCAGTTCTGTCACTCATATGCTGTTCAACCTAAGAAAAGTCATATTTTGAGTAGTATGCAGCCAAATCTGTAAAGATTGTAACTTAGGGAGGACAGATGGACATTGTTTCTGTACTGCGATAACCTTCAGATGCTTAAGCTACAGCTCCAGTAAAGAGAAACGTCACAGTTGAGTCTTCTGTTTTTCAGAGTATTGTCAAAACAAAAGCAATTATAGCTGGTGTGGCATGCTCTTCACATTACTGGGACTCAATGTATTGGGAATGCCACTTCATTCCTTCACTGTTTAATTTTTCAGTACTGATTTTCTTAAGGAGTTAACATGATCAACAAAAGTAACCTGTTCTGGCTTCTTTTTCAGTGCTATTGGATTGCTTCATTTGCTCACATACTGTAAGCAGAGCAAGGAAGCGACATTCATTGCTTTGTCAAAGGTGACAGTGCCAGGAGATGTGGAAGGAGACTTGCCTGAGAAGACTTAAACCTTTCAGCAGAAGAAGGCTTCTTTTTGACAGGCCTGAACACCCACCTGCAGGCAGTCTCCCACCTGAGTTGTGCTGAGATATGCTCCTCCACCACAGAAGTTTTTTTCAGTCACAGGCTTGTAGGATTTTGCCGCAAACCCCTTATGTGCTCCACTTTCTAGCACTGACTATTTCCAGAACCTGCCAGGGCTTCTCTTGGAAAACCAGAAAAGTGACGGGACTTGAGAAGGGAAACTCCCTTCACCTCAGGACCTTGGGCACAGGCTGATGCCATCTGAGACACTGTTTCTCAGGCTGGGCACAGGATCGCATACAGGAGTGCGTCTGAAACTCCCCCAGGCCTGGTGCCCGTGTGGACAGGCTATGGAGCAGCTGTGGTGTGTACAGTAGTACCCATCAGTGCTTGCTCATGATCTGTCACACATCACAGTGGGGCTTCACTCAGCACAAAAGTCTCAGCAACCCCTTGCTATAGGAGGAGTAGGTAAGTTCCTCTCCAAGCTTGCAGAAGATTTTTGCTTAGAATGAAAGACTTCATTTGCAAATTCAATGATCCAGAATAACCTGTTTTTCTACAGTTAATTCTGAAATAGCTCACTGTGTTATGGCCAGTAGACACTGGCTATAACAGCCCAGATGTTAAAAAAAAACAACCAACTCATCAACCAAGTCATACTCACCTTTTCTCAACCTCTAGACAAATTATTTTGGTAGAAGACTAAGAAGCATCCCTGGTACTGAAAGGATAAAGCTGTTGCACCTCTGAGATCTTCAAAGAATGAAGCAACCTATTGTATTCTTTTCTATAACAGCCAAACCTAAGGATATTTCAGGCCTGTGAGAGCAGCTTCTTTTCCTTCTGTATTCAAACCATGAAGGAAGAGACCACAGCTGGCCCAGAGCTGAAGACAGTAATTAGGCTTGAAAAAAATATTCAGTTTTGAAGCTAGGCTAAAAAGGATGGCAGTAAGCAAAACTGAAGATGTGCCTTTAAAATCTCTCAACAGGTTATAGAATTTTTGGTGGTATATGTCAGGAGAGCAAAGCTGTTTTTTTCAGAGAGTAACCTACTTCCTAAATAAAATGTGCATAATAAACTGGATGGAATCAGAATGCCCACAGATGAATGGCACTTAGCTAATGGGATATATTCACCAAGAATTACATCAATACTACTAAAACTTATTATTCATCTCAACAAAATGCAACAGCAAGGCCAAAATATGCACAAATCCAAGAAATGAGAATGAGAATATTTTTTGTTGCCACAGGAGAATCCATATCAACATCTGTTTTTAATGTAAATAATAAAAGCCACATATATCTTCATTCTCCTATGAATAGCAAATATTACTGGGATTGACAATGAAATTACAAAATGGCATACTGAAATGATGGGCCAGATCCACCCCTCAATTATACCTTTGTATGCTTGTCACACAACTATAAAATTAACCTTTTCATCTTTAGGTTCATCCACTCTGGTTCATGCTAGAAAATAGCCTAATACATATATTTAGTAAAAACAACAACAAAAAATCCTTATTTAGATTAAAAAAGGAAGACAACAGCTTCAAATCTTTGAATAAAGGAGGTGACCTGAAGCAATATCTTCCAGTAAGTGTACTTGCAATCAGAGACAATTGAAACCTACTCTGTAAAAGATGCACACAAAAAACCTGAACCTCAAACACCTTTCGTGCACTTCACTTACAATTCCTCAGCTCTCAGAGATCTAAAAAGATTTATCATGTTAAATTCCCTGTAGATGATAGGCAGCCAAACATTTAAATGTGACATCCAGAAAGGTAATTTGTCCTTATAAGGAGAGTCCACATCCCTAAGCGTTCAAGCTGTCATCTTATACTTTTAAACACTTAGGGTTTTCGGATGAGCAGTGATAATTTTTAACAAAGCAGAGAGGTCTCAATTTGCAAATTGAGTAACTCATCGAATAAGAAAGTTGGATTTGTAATAGAGTCTGACAGATGTCTGCACCACGACATGACAGTGACAAAGTGCCTCTGAAATTTTCTCTTCAAAGATGAAGTTTCAGCTTGCCTCCTTTCACCTCTAGGAATCCAAATAATATTTTTTGATTATACAGGTGAAAAGAAATTTCGTTTCAGCTACCATCCATTTACATCCAGCAAATAAGTTATGATTATAATACCACACTCTGATCATGAGAAGTTCCAGCAATAACAATATTGCAGCACGATGCTTGAGTGCCTGGAAGTACAGGAACATGGCAGGGAAAAACCTATACAAAACAGCTCTGGAAGAAGCTAATTTCTTGAGAACAAAATTAATTTCTGAAATTTAGGAATTATATTAAATTATATTATATTATTTTAATGTCTTGTAACAAACCACATTTGCAGATTTCTTTGAATTTCACCTTAACATAGATACGGCTTAATAGGAAATTTATGTTAATCGTATTCAACTGTATCAACATGAACTGAGATCTCAGAAGCAATACAACAGGAATTTGTCCCAGTGAGCCTGTCCAAATAGGTTAATACTCTGCTAACAAGCACTGTGGTCAAAGAAAGCTGTCACTATCATGATTTCAGAGTGTTTTCACATGCAGGAATTACTCAAATACTCAAAAATTTCCCAACACACTACTGAGAAGGAGTACTCATGGCTCCATTTAATGAACACAAATAACAAGGGAGGGGGAAAGGTCAGTCATCTCCCAGTGGTGGCAGAAATACACTACTAGAGAAACCACTTGGTTTAAGACACAATCACAAGTGAGGAAGTGCCTCACAGCAGCTGGTTGTCCCCTTGGCCTGAGCAGCACAGCAGGAGAGGCAAACAAAAGAGTGTTGTGAGCCCAGGTGCTTTTTGAGGTTTAGGGAGTTTCCAGAACACAAGCATTTAGGTAGGAGTGAACAGGTGAGAGCTCCTCAGTCCATTAGTTCTTCTTCCTCAAGGTAGGCTGTTGTTCTGGTAAGAATTTGAACTTAAATCCTACGCCAAAAAGCTCAGTCCTAGCATGGCATCTCTTCAAAATTGTCTCAAATTAATTAATATGAAAATTAGCACAAAGATTAATCACATATACACAGCTAACACCTAATAAAGTGGCCGTTTTTCACTCAAGTATGCATAATCCCTATGCAATTCTGTGTTTTAAGCTGCATCCTAACCAAAGATGTAAATATTGCTGTCTGACACTGCATGTAGGAGACACGGTATGTCCTTAACTGTTGGAATATGACTGAAGGCCTTACAGACATTCAACTCTTCTTGAAGGATACATAGCTGGAAAAAGTTAGTAACAAGTGGCAACTTGTTATTCTATTCGGTATTCTTCAGAACAATTTCGCTATCTTCTTAGGGCATGCCTTTCTCAATTGTGCATAGATTTATGTAACCTTGGAGATCTAGAATCATTAGGGCACAATGCAAATGTTCCTCACTGATACAACTTGGAGAAACACTGCAGAGTCTGCATTTTGGGTGAAAATATAACAGCAAATAGCATGCAAAAATGTCAGTATGGTCTACTATTTTAATTTAAAATATATATATATATAATGGATTCATAAAAGAGATTTAAACATTTAGTGGCTAACAAAAACACCTTTACTGAAAATAAGGGGGAAAAGCCTCCAGGTTCAAATCTTAAACTTGTGCTAATTATGGTGGAGCTAGATCACTGAGAAACTGGCCAAAAGAGTTTGGAAGAATAATTGCAATAAAGTGGTGAATCAAGTATATAGCAGCTTTAAACTGGAGTTCAGAAGAACGATTCCCTTTGAACAAGTTATTCTGTATCTGCTTACTGAAGTGTCATGAACTGCAAGTCCTTCTCAGAAGCAGTTTCTGGGAACTTCCGGGGCAGCACCCAGGCCAAAATGAACGAACCCAGCAAGTCCTATAAACTGGTTCTTAAAAGATTTACTTCCTACAAGAGCAGCAGCGGCAGCTACAGTCTCCCCTTGGGTTCTGCTGCTGCAGACAGTGACTGATGAGGGAAAATTAAATGACTGGTCATGACCTATACAACTAGTTAGTAATTTTAGTAAATGATAAGGCTACATCTTTATGCACCATTTCAGTAAAACAAATATTGTACTTGTTAATTCAGATTCTCACTAAATAACATTAATAAATGAAATAATGCAATTTCTGCCCTGCTCCCACTCCATCCACCTATTACTTCTAATAGACTCATACTTTTGCAAAACAGTGAAAATGCATTTAGAATCAATAATGCCTAAAAAATGTAAGACTGATATCAGAAATTAAGAGATGTTTTCCAGAATGTGTATATTTTATGACAAACTCACATAAAGTGTAAATTCAAGGGATCAAAACCTGGTAATACAGTGAGACTGTACTTAAGTATGGAAGCATTTTTATTTTCAACATCTCAAAAAGAAGATCAGTAAAATAGTTAAGGAAGTCATGTGAAGGCTAAGAAACTAAGGAAAGGCTAAGCTAAGGAAACTTGGATGATTAGTGCTATATAAATTCATCCATCTTAAACTCTCTGGCTGTAAATAATATACAAACTAAATCAGTAAACATTACTCTGTGCCTCCTGAGATGATGAGTTACTTTGTCTTCCACTGCAGGAATCTTTCCTGTCCCAGCTGCAGCAGAAGACATTTGCTACCTGGAAGAACTGTCAATCCCACACATCCATTTTATGTATCTGTTACTGCAGAACTGAATGCACTGATGAAGAAAACAGGTGAAACTGTGTGTGCTGCTGGAGATCTAAACACGTCAGCATGTAACATGAAGACTGTTTCAGTTCACAGCCATGTAATTGCTTTGCCAATACACCAGTAGTTAAATAGTTGAAGAAATTTGTCAAGAGAATTGCTGAGCATCTCAGTCAATTTCCAGTCCACTTAGAAATATCCTTTAAGGCACTGAAAATTCAGTCAGACAGGGAAGTGACCAAAGTGATTGCACAGTCATGAATAGGATATCCATGTAAGCACAAAACCAGGATCCCCACAATCATTAATGATTTTCTGGTATAGTTGAAAAAAATCCCTGCCTACCCCCTCCCATTCCCCCTCCCAACAAGAACAAAACAAACAAACAAAAACCAAGCAAAAACCAAACAAACACAAAGAAACTGCTAATGTTTTCCCAGGAAGATGTTTCCAGTTTGGTTTTTTTTTTCCTTTTGGCAATGTCTCAATATCAGACAGGTGAGTGGAAATTCACCAGCTACTCTGCCTCTCAACAAGAAGCCTCAACAGGCTAGGGCCAGCCTCAGCTCTGGAATGGGCTGGTACACCAGTGCAGTGCTTTTTGACTGGCATTAGCAGTAATAGTTATGCTCTGCTATTGAAAAAGTGCCTGTGCTCATGTTATTGGGCACCTGACCAATAAATTGGCATTTGTCTCTGTAGGTTGTTATGATTCATATTTTCCATCTGTCCACCAACAAGGGCTCTTTTTGACTAGAAAAGTTATTCTCCAGCTCTGAACTTTATATTCATGCCTGAGTTTGATTTTATAATCAAATAATAAAACAGCAACCACTATTCTTTTTCTGGAAGAATTCAAACATGATCTCACAGAACTAGATACAAAATGACTAAATGAAGAAAACACTCCTAAGTCCTGCCAACAGGTAAAAGCAAGGTAAATCCACCACATTTTTACATTAAATGGTAAAATGTAATTTAAATTTAGAACCCATAAATACATTTCAAACAGATAACTTCTCATTTGAGGATACAGACTACACAAATCTCTTCAGTCCAAGCATGAAACCCTAATTTAGCTAAAAGGCAAGCACAACTGCTTCACATGAATTGTTCTTTTGTCTTTTCTCAAAGTTCAGGGTGCCCTGTACCGCTCACCGGTATATCTTCTGTACTGGATTGTTTATTCCTGAAGATCTGCCAAGCTTTTACCATACTTTTCAGAAGTGAAAAGAACCATTCTGGTATAAAACTCTTGGAAGTCATGCAGGTTTTAAGAATACCCACCCATTCAGCTCTCCACCCTGGTGGTGCTCACATCACGATGAAAGCCTATTTCCTCACACATTTTATCTGGCTTTAAAAGATAAAAAACCTTTTCCTGTTCAAGCCTTTTACTGGATAAAGTCAGTCCCACAGTCTGTACCTCTTTTCTACACATACTTCTAGTCACAGGGAATGATCTTAGATCTTCAAAGCAAATGGACAAGGCTCAGCTGAGTCAACACAAACCACTATAGCTAGAAGATATTAAATTAAATACCACCTGCTCTAGATCCATCCTTCAAATACAGAAATTAGCTGAGATGATTCACCTGGTATAAAATCCCAAAGTTCCTTCCTAAAGGGCCAGCTCAATGCAAACAGCAGCCGCTGCTCTGCTAGGGCAAAGGAAAGACAATCATGTCCTCAGGGCATTTATGCTATGGCCCACACAACCTTAATCCTTCTCTCCTGTATGCTTGCCTTGTTTAAACTACATTCCTAATCAGTTTCCATTATCATGTTTACCTTTTTTAACATCTCCTTTTCAACACTTTTCTACCATTGAATATTCATATTTTGCATAGTTTCAGATGTTTTCATTTACATATTTCTAGAGCACCTAATTTTGTCTCTTGCTCATATTTCCAACCTCTTTCTGTCCTTCTGTATTATAACCTCTCTGTATTTGTTGTTATATCCTAATTTTATGACCATCTGTGAATGTAATTAATGTAGCATTCAATCTTCCTTCTACATTCCTAGTAAATATGTTAGATTTAACTTGTACTGCAGATTCTAGAAGCACTTAGTTGCCATATTCCTTAAAATCAGTGGTTTAGCACTTTTTTTACTGTCCTTACAAATACTCTTTAATGCAATCAACAACTTTCACATGGAGCAACATAAAGCAAATTTTTGACATATAGCACTAAATTCCTTCTTAAAAGTTTACATTACATAAAACATTACTGCATGAAAATCTTTAGAAAAAGGTTTCTTAGTATGACTTACTTTGTTTATTGTTCATGGCTCTTTACCCCTACTACTATTGTTCCAGTATCTATCTCATTACTTCTTTGTACTAACATATGAAGTCCCAGAAGGACAGATCTCCCACACACACTTCATGTCCAGTCAGCTGTTAGAGACTGAATTTATCTTGGAGGTGTCAAAGTAAATTCAGGATCAACTATGTACAGGCACAAAGAAACAGAGTGCCCCTCTCAACTGAACTGATGCTCTCAATAGAAAGAAATAGTACAACTGATTGCAAGACAACACTGTATGATGCACTATAAAGTTCATTCATTTTGTTCAAGGACAGTTTTGGCAGAATGAGGGTGCAAGAGAGGATACCAAATCAACTATTCTCTGCATCTGTACCCCTCTTTCTTAGAAACTTCTACAGCCTTTCTGACCAGCTACCACAGGCAGTGCCAGCTTGTTGCTCTGTCGCAGACAACTTTTGTGACAAATCTTTTCTTTAGGATTTTTCCTGCTGAAGCTGAGAAGTTTCAGCAACAAGATGTAAACAGTGGTTATCTGCTGCTGTGGAATGCAACAGGCTCATCTGTGATTGGTCTCCTGTGGATGTTTGGATGTGGTGACCAGTCACGGCAGAGCTGGGTCTCGCTCTCTGTCCGAGCCAGCTGCCTTTGTTATCATTCTTTTCTTTTCTATTCTTAGCTTAGCTACCTTCTGAGAAAACCTGTCTTTCTTTTTCTTTTTAGTATAGTTATAATCTAATATATATATATCATAAAATAATAAATCAAGCCTTCTGAACATGGAGCCAACATTCTCGTCCCTTCCCTCATCCAAGAACCCCTGTGAACACGGTCACATTGCTCCTCAGTTCCATGGAGCTCACAGACTATTGGAGCACAGCTCCCACCCTAGAACTTGGTCTGGTGTGAAATGGGACAGGGACTGCAGCTAATGCAGACTAGATAGAGCAAAGCCAATGGTTATGAAGGCCGACTCCACTGATTTACCCTCAGAGTGAGCTTCACCCTTATGCCTTGAGAAGCCACCTAGAACAGAGGCTAGACAGAGTTAAAGGAATAAAGTAGGTATTTATTAAAAAGGCCTTTAAAGGATTCACCTTGGGCAGTACAAGAGCCTGGCTGTGGCTCCACCCAAGATGGACGAGAGATCACATGTTTTTACACTTTTATAAGTTCTGGTCCATTTACATTTTGGGGTTAATTGTCCAATTACAGCTTCAGGTTATGAAGTCTCATTCTCAGTTTGCTCTCCTCAACTCACCGTTGTTTATACCTTTTGGGCCTGAAGCTTCAATGTTGACCTTGGTTGTCAGGCTGGAAAAGGATTGTTTTATCTAACTACCCTGTGAAGAGAACTTGCTAACACTTTATATGAAGTTCAATGGAGTACAGAATCTGGATAATATGAAAGCTAAAACTTAAGGCATCAACATCAGCATCACATCATTGCAGAGTCAGAACTTTGGGAATCTCCCAGTTGCAAATCTTGTGAATGTGGCAATCCTGCCATCCGGGCTTACTGAATAATGTGCCATAGGCCTTGTGAACCATCGTCCTGTGTCTGGTTATACCTGAATTACAGATTTTTGTTGTTTCCCCAGAAAAATTTCCTTCTCCTCCTCTAATCCCCTCACAGCACAAGGATAATGGGGCAAGGATAATGGGGCCCATACAGTTGTTTTTTTACACAGATTTCCTCAAGAAATGAGGAATTTCATGAAGCAAAACATTATTTCTACTCCTCCGCTTCTTTCAACAGCGTATCTTCCTTGTGTCTCCTTGTGTGAAATTTCTACAAGGAATGCAGAAGGGGAAGGAGCACAGTTCTAGAATAAAATTCTGCTGGCAAAATTGGTGTGATGCTGCCATTGTACCACAGGGAAATACAGTAGGGAGAGCTCAGCCAGGGACAGGAGGGGAGAGGACAGCACAGTTTGGCTCAATGACTCATTCCTCTGACTATACCAAATTTCTCCAGAGCAGACTGACCTCCCATCCCTGATGCAGCCAGTCAGCTCTTTGGCTCCAGCTATGCGGCTCTCAGACAAGCAATGAAAACAAAGAACCCAGGAGACAGGACTACAGATTGGTCTGATTAGCATTGCCTTATCAATAAGCCTAAACCATAGAAGGTAAATGGAAGCTGGAATATATTGTCCAGAATCTCTTAAGCCAGCAATCCTATTCTTCAAACAAATTGCTATTACAAATATAGAAACTGAAATATATATTGAGGTATGCAACTTCAATAAATTCTTAAATTGATAGTGAAGTCATTCTGATAGGAATCTGGGATAACTACCTTTTCTCTGACAAATTTCAAATTCATGTCTAAAACTATGTGTTCTCAAAAAATCTGAGTTTCCTAAATTTTTCAAAGCATTGTGTTTCAGCATGTGCAGGTAAGTGGTAGATTAAGCACCATGGAAGTTGCAGAACTGTCCCCTTGAAAGATACCTTCAGGAATAAATTACATGGACATCTATCAAAGAATATTTTGATTGTAGCAATATATTTGGAATCAATACTTATGTTTGCATATAAAATATGATTAGGAGAAGGGACTAGATGACCACTAGCATTTTTTTCCAGGCTTACCTCTTAAAAGGCTATGATAGATGTTCAAATTAGGAAACAGCTGAACCAATTATTACAAACATTTTTGCAAAGTTCAGTTCATCACAAGTGTCACCTATAATCCTTAGCCTGAGGCACCAGGAATAGAACATGGTCCTTGGCAATTTTTCTGCTTATTTACTATGCCCAAACTTCTGTTTACTCAGATGCCAGCGTACAGTACCTAAGTTAAACTTGACAAGCCAAGAGCCTTCATCTAAACTCATTCCTTATTCTACAGATACTTTCCTAACAAGTCTAAACTTCTACTTAGGTTATGTAACATAATCAGTTATTCTTAAAAAACTCTCAATTTAAAGTACTTTGTGTTTGCTCTGGCCTTAAAAAGTAATTGACTACTAGAAATATTTTATTCATGATTAGCAAAAAGCTATCATCAAAGTCTACATTTAAAGCTTCTGATCAGCTTAAGAGACCAACAAAAATAGAAACAATCAAAATATTAAATTATTTTCCTGCTGAAATATTTGATACTTATGAAATTTTCAAAATTCTCCTATGTCAGAAACGTATGTTTAGAAGAAGGCAGAATGAATAATAATTTGAATTTGCCTTTAAACTACATTCTAATTCTGTCTATCTTCAAAATAATATCTTGATAATTAAATAATCTGCAACAGATCTACAAAAGAACAGAACTGGAATATCTGGGACAAGTGGTCATGGCAGACTGAATTCTAAGCCCTGAGGAAGAATAGTTTGTAATAACACGATGTTTGTAGTAAATTTTCTGTAAAAAAAAAAAGTTTACTATTTAATGAAACAAATGAAGCTTACCTACAAAGGAAAGAAAACCTACTGTCCAGGACATATGCTTTGAAAGCAATGGCAAAAGCTAAAAGCAACCAGTTTCATGTCAGTCTGTCAGAAAGACCACAGAAAAATGAATGTGTTGCAGGAGAGGCGTCAAGGCATAATCAGTGCGCGTTAAAGATGGAAAGCAAGAATCAAAAGCTTAAACTGCTGAAAGGGCAATTGCCACATGAGGTTTTTATCTTTAATAAGCTTCCCCTACATCATGAATTTTGATACTATCTGTGAATTAGATTGCTGATAGATCAGACAACATGGGAGTAAACAGTACAGTGGGAATACAACACCCTAAGCAGCTACACAGGTCCAGTAGCAAAACAAATCTTCAGGTCAGCATAAAAAAATACCACACACATACATGCACGCACACACACACACACAGAGCAAAGGGAATCTGGTTTTGATATTAATGGATTTTTCAGAACCTACAAACTGTTGGAGGAAAATCATCTCAAAATTTGTTTGGTGAACTAATAGCTGTTTCATAGGGAAGATAAACGTAAGGAGGCTGAGCAGGGTAATAGACGGCACAATCTAAAAGAGATACATGTAAAGAGTATTAGGATGAAAAAACCCAACACCATTTAATGCAAGGACTAGTGCCTTTAATCCAACAAAGAGATCATATCCTAAGGGATGATATCAAGCATTCATCAGAAAGCAGACTCATAAATATTTTCAGAAGTTGCTGTCTATGTTAGAGAAAATGCATCAGAGATTTTCAGCAGCTGATGTGAATTGCATTTTTTATTGTTTTTTTCACTAGCAGTAGCCCAAAGAAGAATATTTGTAAAACTGTTCACAACCTCCCTATATACAGCAGGTAATATATAGAATCCTACCTCTGAATCTGTGAGAAGTCCATTCACAGACACAAGGACACTGCAATACATCATTGTACAAGCGTACATTCAAGTTGTTTATCAGCAAAGCACCAAAATTCAGTGTCCATTCTGTTTAATGTTTCAGTGTTAACACAGGGAAGAAAGCAACCCTTCAGTGTACCAGCTGAGAGACCTTATCAAACCGCTCTGTACACATGTCACAACGATTCTGCCATTGTCCTACATTTGCATGATGACCTGAACTCTGCTGGTATGTTTATAGTAGAAAACAACTTCTTTTCTCATAACTTTAAAAAAAAAAAAGTTAAAGCAACATTTCAAAACAGAAGGAACATTATCCTAGTTGAACAAGAATTAGATCACATAAAGGTTCTATAATCTGAAACTACACAGTATATATGAAGTGGAAGAGACCTCTCTAACAGTTCTTATCTTCTCTATACCTGAGGAGATACAGTGGTGCACCTAGAAGACAGATGTTTAAAAGGATATGTCAGATCCTTTTAAATAAATTAATTAGACCTTCATTGGCCATCTCCCTTCCCTTTTTTTGGTAATGTATATGCCTCATCAGAAGTGCAGTCCCTCTTTCTATGCTTTTTAAAATCACACTGATGAAAACAGGCCAACTCCAGCAAGTGCGCACAGCATGCAGTTTCTAAGAGGTCATATCCTCACTGCATTAATCCAGGGACAGCTGCAGTATATCATTATAGCTATGCTGATGCCATAACTGTTTTTTAAAATACTTTTAAGATACAGTAGATATACTTAATTAAAAATGTATGCCACTATAACTTGCTTTTACTAACTTCAAGCTAAAGAATTCAGTTTCTACCTGAAGAATTTCTGCCTCTTGAATGACAATCTAAATGACCTTATACATCATCTTAAAAAAGTAGCATGGATCATTTTGCTGCATTTGATCTATTTTCATTTTTAAAAAGCAAGAATAAAGTCAACTACAAGAAAGCATATAAAGTAAAAAAACAAAACTATACCCTGAAGTATCTGTCATTTGCTGAAGATGTAGTCACAGTGAGCCCATTCCAGTAAGTCCATGTCCAACTCAGTATTTTTGGGGGAGAAGGGGGTTCATTAGTTGGTTTAGTTTGGTATTTGGAAATGGACTGGTTCACCTGTGTGGCAACACTTGAACCAAGTCTAGTGTCCTTCCAAATCTTATACAACCAAGTCAAGTCACCATTTGGGGCTAAGAACTACACCAGTTTTCAGCTGAAAGGAATGTTCTTCACAGTGCTTTCTCAGGAAAATAAAATAACGATCTACAAAGGCAGGAACAGTAAATACTGACCCAACAAATGTAGAACAGCTAAGAACTGTATACTAAATGGGACACCAAGGTGCAGAAAGATATCATTCATGACACATATTACTAGCACGTGCATGCCTGCAGAAAAAAAAACAAACCAGAAAAACAGAGTATTTTACAGGTATTTTTAATAAAACATTTTCTGTAGAACTAACACATTACATGGAAAAAGATGTGCACAAAAATGCTGTCCAATAAAATAATATTTTGAATTTATATATAATTTCTTATTTTGCAAGAACAGCAGTTGATGAGGCAATGTATCTAGTGATAGAGAAAATGGTTTGATTTAGCATTAGCAAGTCCTCATATTTACAGAGATTTCTTTTCATTTTCAAGACATGGTCACATTAGTGTTACAGGAAAAAAGCAGTCATAAAAAATTAATGATTATGTTCTTTGTGGGTTTTCTTTTTTTTTCTTTAAGTGTATGAGAAAGAGGACTCACAAAAGCTACTCAAAAATGTCCCCTGAATTTCCACTGCTTTTCCCAGTAAGTGCAAAATAACAGGAACAGAATAACACTATAATAACTAAATGGGCTAACCAGAGAACCTCTGTCCACAAAACAAAATCACTGTAATAAATTGACAGCAACTGGGTTGGTGATGTAGAGAGCCTGGCCCCCTCTGCTGTCTATTTTGTGCTTCTTCTAAAATCCTTCTAGTAAACCTACAGACTTAAAGAATAATGTTTTTGTATTTCTTAATTTCTTCCTCTAACTTTGACACTGACAGACAACACTGACAAATCCTACAGAGACTGATAGACCAACATACTAGACCAGAAAAAGTTGGAATTTAGAAAGGAAAATGGGATCTTAAGAAGTAAAAAATCATCACCCATTTTTCCATATGTGTAATTGGGAATCATAAGCTTGTACAAAAATTGATAAATTCCTTTTGGTGACTAAACACTCTAACTAGGAGACAAGATGTAGATATACACACAGGCATATCATCATGCAAAGGCATTTATTACCTGACTTAAAAGTAAAAAATACAAAGTACATTCTACATGTACTGTCTATAAAAAAGAACTTTTTCAATATGTAAGTTATATTGTGATCAAAAATGCAAATATAGTTGAACTTTTATATGCTTTACATATACTGATTTGTTACTATACTGAAATTCATCCTGAAAGGGTAATGTAAAATGAAGTATCTTCATTACTGTTAAAGGCTTATCATGGTCCCTTAAAGCTTCTTTCATAGAAGGTCAGAATATTGCAGGAACAAGGAAAAAAACACATGAGCCATTTGCACAGCTTGCCTCTTATGAACCACTCCCCATATTCTTTTTTTAAATCCCATGCTCTTGGGACATGGAACAGTCTCCTCTGACCACATCAATACAAAATTTAGTCTCTTGCTCATTCCACTGGATTCCTCTTTCTGTGTTTGCCTAGAGCAGCCTGCTTATGCACACTAACAAAGCAATAGAGATGTACACCATCGAGGTTACAGCATTTCTTAAGACTGCCTGTGTAAAATTCATCATAGAAAACAATACTAATTAGAGCCAGTGCAAACCATCAATGAAATTAAAAAAAAATTGCATTAAACATCTGATTCACACTTCTCAACAATTAAACTAGAGAATTAAGTCAAGCCCAAATGAAAAATAAAACCTTTGATAGCCAGCCCATATTGTATTGGTCTGAACTCTGCCAAGGCTGAGTCTTCACAAAAAGCTTTCACAGAAAGCAGAATTGAATCAGGAACATTCTCTGAAATTATGTGAAACACAAACCAAAAGAGCTGCTGTCAGACTGAAGCTCAACCTAATCTGAAAATAAAACTAAGAGTCTACCGGATTGACTCTGTATAAAGCTCTGTTTTCTGCTCAGGTACAGAGAAATCAAGGAAAAAAGGAAGCCTCTGCAGCATTTGCAAGGAATTTCCTTCCCTAGCAATTGTCTGGTGACTCCCTCCAGATCTTAACACTTCTGTTACATCCATAAGAGCTTCTGTCTCTAGCTTCATCAGAAGTCCTATTTGGAGAAAGACCTTCACTTTCTCTCCCCCAGCATTCCTGTCCTTCAGATTAGCATTTCAAAAGCACATCAAATCCCTTTTTTTCAAAGTATGACAGCCACAATAATTTTATCACATCACTCCAATAAAAGAAAAAAAATCATCGTAGTTCTAATTGCAATGCTTCTCAAGCTCTCATCAGCACGTGTGAAGTAAGTGTTACTACACTCACATCATAAGAATGTGGAATTGGAAAGAAAATCAAACACAAAAAAAGGAATAACCGCCCAAGCCACTCAGATGATTGCCACTGGTGATGAAAACACAACTACAGCAGAATCCACACTCCTTTGCTACAGGTACTCCCTGAACAGACCACCTTCCACAGGTGAAGCCTGAAGAGCAGTGAAGTCTGGCCAGGAACTACTCCTTTACAAAACTGAAGAACACTGAAAACACATTCTAGCTTGAGACCAGTTTGCAACTATGCTGGACAACATTCTGGGTTCTAAATGCATTCTGTTCTCCACACAAGTGGATTTCTCTGTCCACACAGCCAAGAAGGTGTGCTATTATCTGATATAACTAGCACAAGTAACATAATTCCTGCAGTCTTATTGAAAAGAGCAATGAAGAAAAGGCAGATTTCACTTCCTTGAATTCAGGCAATGCCAACAATGGGAAGAGATACAAGTGCTGACTGTACCTTGCTTCACCTTCATGGAAACTACCAACACCTTGCCTTGGCTGTTACAGATTGGTAACTTGCATGAGACACATTGCTATGAATAAATACATGTTTTCAGTAAAGATACAGTACAATAAAGACTAAATTTGTACATGCTCGTCTCTCCCCAAGTCAGTCTGTCAGAAGTGCAGGCTTTTACTCAACAATAAGTGCATCATGATATAACAGGAGTTAGTCTATTGGTCTGTCCTGTTTTTCCATCTAGAGTGAATGTTCTCTTACTCAGTAAGTATCTATTAAACTTTTTTTATTTACCCAACAGTACACTTACCAATCTTTACAGAGTGCATGAAAAAAAAAAGTTGCACTGTTTGGCATTAAGGTAAACATAAGATTTGTTCTAACAGGAAGAGAATTCATGCCAACATAATCATATGTAAGAGAAAAGTTGTAAACCAAAGAATGATCTTCACCTACAATGTCTCCATTAACAATGGGGAATATACTGATAATCTGGTAATCCAAAGCAAGACACACAAAGGGTGACCATCAAAAGTCAGTGATTATTATTATGGCCAAATTTCAAACTTCGGTAATTTTTACTCTGATCTAGAAAACAACAATCAATGAAGTAAAAATTACATCAATCAAAAAAACAAACAAACAAAAAAAGCAATGGTAAATAAACTTCCTTAAAAAAAAAAAAAATTTAATGAACAGCTATGAAGCATGCAAAAGCTGTCCCCAAAAGTTTCTGTTTTGAAAAATTTCTGATTGCATGGATTCATATGGTCATAAATAATACAGTTTCATAGCCATAATTATAAATAAACACATATAAGAAGTAATATCACATTACTCATATCCTACAAATTATACTTCTTTCAAAAAAATTCAAGTTTAACAAGTGTGCTTTCATCAAGGCCTAGTATTTTCTATTTGCATAATATCATGATAAAGAAATGCTGTTTGAAAGTTCCTCTCTTATGCCTTTCATGGCAGCTTTTTCTTTAAACATCCTATTGACCCTATATTATTCACTCTGATGGAAGGCTGAGCAGCGTTTTCTACACTCTGATTATGTACACCAGATCCTTTATACTTTTTTACCACTAATTTTACTGTGAATTAGCATTTAAAATAATGTACACTGCATGCTGCGGAATTTTTAGTTTTGCATAGATTTATCCGTGTTTTTAATTTTATTGTTATTATGAATTCTCAGAAGCCACTACGACATATGTTTTGAATATGGATTAACAGAAGTAGGCCCTTCACATATTTCAGAGGACACAGTAAACACATTCTTGAACAGTAGCATATATACAAAATAATATTTAAAATATAGTGTCTAATTAGAGTTTTGCTTAACAAGCAAAATTATGCTTCATTAATGATCCCAATCAAAATAATACTTTCTACTGATTTAATTAGACACAGAATCACGCCTCAAAATGTATATGTGTTTTATGTAATGCATTTTAATTCCACACTATATGTGCTATAGGAGGGGGTGAAACGCCCCTCCATAATAAACCTTATACTTAAAGATATGTTTTTCTTTTTAAATTCTACACTTGCCCTTCAGATCTCTCTTTCATATTTGACCAATTTAATGGAAATAATCATTTGGTATCTAATTTCATAGATCTGCAACAACGGCATGACTGTAACAGATTACAGGAAGCTTTACATTTGATTTAAGAATATATATGAAAGCATATTCAACTGACATGAGAGAAAGCACAAAGCAAAGCATTTCCACTAACTACTATTGTTACATCATATATACTGCTAAAAGTGAATTCTCTTGTTGATAACAGTGTCCTGTTTTTTGCTTTTTTTTAATCACTCAAAAACAGAAGGAAAATCTAAACTGATTTTTAATTAAATGTTTCATGAATTTTCCTCTGATAACTTTACGAATATCCTATATTCCTGTCCATAGGAAAAACAAAGGATTACTGTAGATTCAGAAAAGGACTACATTTTATAGCATGCTTATGTTCCTGTCTGCTGCTCAACAATTTGCACTGAAATTGTTGCTAGGTATTCACCTTTGCTGATATTTTCCCTAAAAATAGGAAAAGCAGGAATCAGACTGTACCGACAAGTCAAAAGTAGATTTTTAGGGAAGAAACACTATTAAAATTATTGTAAGGATATGACAAATGTGATTTCTTAACTTAGTATAGAATAACACCATTTAATCAAAATAGGGGAATATAAATCTACGTAGAATTCTTCTACACTGACAGACAATTAAGTAGGAGAAGTATTCCTAACAGAGCTTTGCTTTTGAGACAGCAGTTAGACAGACTTATTTTAGAGCTCTATCAAAGTAAGTAACCACATTTCAAATACAAAAATCTGTTTCATCATTTATAGTTTTATCACATCATACAGCATAACTTTCACATGAGAACAAAGGTCATTTTAAAGCAAACTGTTGTTCTAAGGTAACTTTTAATTTGAGGACTAAATGTAAATTGCTATGGTGAATGCACGTTAGGTCACTAAAACAACGGTAGCTAAACTCAGATGTGACCTAGCAACCCAGGTGTTCAGGAAAAGTGCTGTTAACAGTAAGGATTGATGATCTAATCAAACTGTCACACTCAGATCCTCAGCAGGGTGGTTGGAGGGGAGGTGGAGGAGGATAATATTCAGAAAGCAAGCACATGCTTAGTGTTACTTTAAATTGATGCTGACATTTTCAATTGTAAAAAGAAATTTTTCCCTAAGTAATATAGGAAACAACTCTCCTAACCTTCCGGAGGATATCAGATAATCAGAGAGCTTGTTTTGCAAAAGCCAACTTCTCAGATGTGTGACTTTATGAAATACGAACTATCAGACATTTTAGAGATTCAAGATGATAGCAAGTATGTTAATGCTTTTCTTTTACTTAGACAGGCATAAATCAGTATTTAGCTAGCTCTGTACAAATGCACTTGCTATGCATATACCATAAAGTAAAATAATTAATAAACTTACCTATTTGTGCTAGTACCTCTATGCTTTCTGCTCTCATCCTGTCTCTTGACTATATCACTAAATATTCAGAAAACTGACAAGCAAAAATGTCAACAAGTGAGCAAACAAGATGAAAGTTCAGTGGTCTAGAAACTGGTTCAGCACTGCATTTTTTTAGTATTAAACTTCTGCCTACTTGCGGAGTGCTTAAAATTAATGGAATACAGAATTCCCATGTGGTAGAAACAAAATAATGTAGAAACAACCCTTACGAGTTTGTCCATGAGTGATGAAATCATACGCAGTTATAAATGGGTAGCACTGACTTCACAATCAGTAGAACTCTTTACCTTTTTCAATTAGTAGCTGGAAGGAAACCAGTTTAACAGGTCAGAAACTGAGCAAGTATATCCCTTTAGTAAGAAGCAGTAGCCATTTTCTGCATGAGGTTTGAGGTGGCCATTTACAGCCATGTGGCACCTCCATACCCCTCTCAGACAAGGATGGCCTCTTGATGAAGAACTTGCATGGACATTTCCAGAAAGCCAATAGGAGGACTGGGCTTTTGGTGCCTCTGTCTTCAATCTGCTCGGAGCACTATGAATGTACAGCATTACACAGAGTGATGGTGGTCAACAAAAATAAGGCCATGGATCTGAAATTCTAGAAATTATCTCTCATTTGTCTACAGTGAGCCATGTCTTATATAAATGGTACAAAACCAATAATTCATTTTCTGAAGGGTAATGTCAGTGAGCTACAGGTGCACAAACACAAGCAGTTCAAATATGATAAGTGGGAGCAAGGTTTTCTTATGTAAAATGAGGCATCTGCTCACTGTTTACACTTCTATTTGTCTTGCAGCTCTAGAGATAGTGAAACTGAACATCACTCTGCATGGAGAAATCTATACAATACATAAGCATAATTAAGATAGAAAGGAGACTTTAAAATCACAAGTTTCAGACAAATCATATATGAAAAAACATTAAAGCCCTCAGCAAAGAATAAAAAAAAATAAAACAACTATAAAAAGACCCAAACACAGAAATGCACTTTTACTTGTGTACTCTACTGGTAAAATTTCTGCAAATCAGTTGATCAAAAAAACAGAAACAAAATAGTCAAAATCTCCAATAAGTACCAATGATAAAACTATTTAATTTCATCTCTCCTTTCCCTGTAGCTGTTGCATTCCTTCCATCTGTAGTTATTTTACTAGAAGACACAGGTATACAGAAGAATTATGTATCTAGTAGATTGCTTTTATGTTTAAATATTAAGACTTCAGGCATTAAAAATTAGACACAAAACACCCTATGGGGAAAAAATTTGGAAATCATAAAATCTGGATGTTATTCAGCAGCAGGAATTTCCTCAAGCTACCCTTTACTGCAAAATTAATTCACATTACTGGAAGGCTTTCCTATACCCACAGTGTTGGGAATGTTTTGTCCTATGGGGGACTGTTCACGCAGGATTCAGAATTTACATATTTCACCATTTTGCTCAGTTATTTTCTTCAATAAAGAGCATCAAACCTCTGTGCTAAATTTAAAATGAATTACAATTTTGCTGAAGGTTTAATTGCTAAGTAATTTGTTTGAACAGTTTAAACAATTTACAATTTAGTCAACATAAAAATTTGTGGGCAATCATATGGGAAAACTCATAAAACCGCAGCTAAATTCCAAGTAATCAAAGTTTTATAGACTGAAATAGCCTTTAACTAACAAATTATCATTATGATTTGATGTTAACTGCACTGTTATATTTTAATTCATTTGAAAACATAGGAAATGCAAAAAATCACTATGCCCTTAGACCTAATGTGAATTTTTTAATCATTTTAATTTGCAAGTGTATACTGTA
>NC_089646.1:94777400-94867400 GCF_037042795.1 Molothrus aeneus
TGCAGCTGCTTTGGCTGCAGAAAAGTAGTCCTGACGGTGTCATAACTTGATGCAAGAATTATGAAGTGTGTGGCTAAAAAGCAGAAAGAAAGCTTATACTATCAAATACAGCATTTGCCACAGAACTTCTGTTTTCACTTCCAAAGTTTACAAAATACTCCTCTTGATTCTTCAGAATGTATGGAAAATATTTCATTGCAGTATTGTCAAGAGATTATGTTTCCATTTCCTTTTTAGTATTCTCAATAAATATTTGTCTTGTATTATATAGACTGATCAAAGTCATGGTACCACCCAAGACATGGAACAGTTCACATCTATAAATGTCACAACGTACAACCCTCAAAGTGTAACATAGACTGCAGAGTTGTCTGGAGAGGTCCCTTGCTACCAGTCCCACGCAGGTAAAAAGGGATCTAGAGCTATATTGCCATCCTAATCCTTACCCTCTTGACTTACACAGTTGCCTTACACAGTGGAAGCAGCAAGCTGGGACATGCAACTGGAACAATTTACTTTCAGCTAACTGCATCAGAGGAGGAATCAGTTTGCAGCTTACAACGTTTTGGCTGATGGCATGCAACAAGGAACCGTGTTTTCCTGGGAAACAAACCATACTGAAATAAAGCTGGTGCTTTCAGCAGCTACCCACACTGTCTTCCACAGATACAGCAACAATGCTAGCAAACTCTTGCTAATGGAAATAATAACCTACGCTCTAGACAGTACTTGAATGTTTATGAATATGAGATCATCATTTATATCTTGTTATTATGCTTAAAATTAGCCAAAGGTGCTCACTGTGAGCAGCATGAATCCCATTGGGTTCTCCTTCTATTTTCTAACCTTAGCAGCTAAGCCTTCACAACCAGGAAGACTGTTGCTGACTACAGAAATTTCCAAAACATCTCACATACCTAGCAATTAAAATAAACCTACTTCAGTTTGTCCTTCCTTCTGAACTAAACTCTAATATTGCCAGGATTTGATAAGAACAAATAATGAGTAGTAGCAAAATAACTTAATTCTTTTACAGTCCTTCACTTGTTATTTTTCTTTCAGAAAAGATGCTGAAGTCATCACTTGTCTTTTTGATAGCAGTCTTCCAAAGTATAAATGTCTGCCTAGTCTTCATTTCTTTGTAGCAAAGCAAATGCACATGTGTGTACAGACAACAAGCCATGAGGAAAGCTGTGAATTTTCAGCACATCTTCTACTTCCAGCATCTGAAGAATCACAGGTGGCTTCCTTATGTACCTTGGTCAGCTACAGACAGAGAAAAACACTCAGGCATCAAGTGATTGCAGAGCCTGTACCTATGGAACCTGTTCCACACTCTGACATAGTATAGCACCAGACAAGATCTGAACACCAAAGAGAAATACTGCTTCCAAAGGTCAGATAAGCCTCCAAAACATGGAAAGCTGAGCATGCATCTCAAGCAAAACTTCAGCTCCCGAACACTGCTAAAGTTGAGTCCTTTACACAACACATCCTCTCATCACAAACTTCCAAACGGTAAATATTTCAAGAAAAAGCTACATTTCTTTCCTTAGCACTTTTCCAAACTATGATTATGTAACTGTCCAAGACCCTTTTAAAGAAAAATGCAGGAAATAATCAATTAAATAAAGCTTTCCATTCCTATCCAGTTAACCTTAGTAGTGTTGGGTTTCAGTTGAAAACTCAAACTCATTTGCAAGAAGCAGTAAAAGGTGATGACAAAGCTAGCAGGCAAGACTCAGCAAAACACCCCTCTGGTATTCCAGGTAGCCTCTTGTCCAGTGGATCCAGTGTACTGCCAGTGCTTCTAACTGGAAACCCTTCTGTGAGACAGCCACATACAGAACTCATTCCTTCAGAACATGAGCAGGTTCATACAAAATTATTACATACTAACCCTTACCCTCTTGGCCTGCACAGTTGACTTATGCAGTGGAAGCAGAAAGCTGGGATGTATGCCCGAAACAACTTCCTTTCATATGGATGTATGACCCATCACTTTGTGACTTTTGCCACTTGTTTACCCAAAATTACCTGTAACATCAAACTGGATCTTTTTACTTTGCAGGGGGTAGCATTGCCCAAAACAGGTGTATCAAATAGTTACTATCACAAATTTCTCTACTCAAAGAAAGAAAAATGTTTCAAAAGAAGAATTAACAGTTCAGTTAAATAAAAGAGGGTTGTACTGATGGACTTGATATACTTCTAGTTTTACATTCAAAATGGAAATACTGGGACACAGCAGCTGATTACAAGACAGTTTTCTCAATAATATACAGAACATCAACCCCTGAGTTCATTTTCCCTGGCTAATTTTCTTTCAGACCTCAACAATCTCTTCCACTGATATACCTACAGTCTTGTCTATTTCATGATATTTACATATTAGTAGAATTTAATATTCAAAAATTCAGGTGGGCTTATGCAAGCACACGAAACAACTGGCAACCTAGGAACTTCCTCTTTTTACTTCAAAGTGCAAAAAATACACAAATTTTAGAAGTATGTTATATTCCAAAATTATTTGACAAAGCATCTCAAATATATTTAGGTTGCTATTACTCAGTAGTAGGTATTTACCTATAGCTCTTGCTCTCAAGTTGAAATGACTACACAGTTTTTTCAAACAATCAAGATAATTTCAAAATCATATGATCTTCATATGATGTTGCGAGCACTGTAACAATGATCCCATTTTTAAAGCACATGAAAAATACCAGAACCTTCCAAAATTAAATATATACTTTCATGACCTTTACAGGAGTTGTTTTATAATAGATACTCCAATTCAGTGACTGTTTTTGCTACCAGTAACTTTATTCATTCATATATGAATGATTCTATTTTATTCAATGGGATTACTCATATGTAAAGTTATTTCAGAGGCAACTCATAATTTAAAATTCATAAGGAAGATGAGGTAATTAAGCAACTATAAAGGTTTTTCTATGGCTTTTTCTTTGTAAATGAATTTTTTAAACAGATATATCAGATAGAACTCTAGTTAAAAAAGTATCATAAACGAAAAAATGTATATTTTACAGTACTAATGGTGTCTCTAAAAAATCTTTAAAGAGTATTTACGTGTATTTTTCATAAAAAAATTCTAAATCCAGAGTTGTACTTAACAGTGGCAGAATTTATTTTCACTGATGAATGACTTAGTGAATTTATTTTTATTTTCTTCCTCATATTTTTATGTGTGTGTATGTGTAAATCTTAATAGTGAAACATCTCTTTGTTCTGTGTTCTGACACAATTTACAAGTACAGTAATGATATAACAGAAATTAGAACTTGGCACCATTAACATTACCGATGCACTCACCTTGTCCCCAACCACAATGTCTACTAGATACAATAAAGGTGTAGCCAAAGATTTATCCTGCCAATAAGATATAGTTATAGGTCCCATGAAGATTACTGACACTGAAGTACCAAATATGTACTGGCCTTGGACTTAGCAGATAACATGCCAGTTTTGAGACACATTCAAGTTGACAATAAATCAGTATCACAGTTCCAATAACAAGAAAATATACCTTAGAGGAATTTTTTTCTGTTAAAAAATTCCACTTTTGAGTTAGCTATTAAATTGTAATGATCATAATGGACTAGGCAGTAGGGGGTTTTGTGTCTGAAATGTGCAGACATTTTACCACAAGTTTATTTTTTAAAAACTTATGCGATTTTCAACTGCACAGTATTTTCCCCTTAAATCAATTCTGTCTTTTAAAGAAGAAAATAACCCAAACAAAAGATGTTTCAGCAGCAATTTCATTATGAGTTACACTCGTTTTCTGTATCTGCCCATGCAAACACCTCCACAGCCTCCATAACTCCTCCCTTTTGTGCATAAAAAACCCAATAGTGATGGAAAGCTAAAGAGAGCAAGGTGCATAAGTTAAGTACTCCTTACTAAATTGTAAATGTATTTTTCCTCTCCCTTTCAGAACTATCTCTATGCACACCACCAGCAATTTGATTCTAAGAAGTTTGTATAAAGGGCCTCAATTTCTTGGGGTGTATGGGTTATAACCATTTTTTTCAAGCACCCTTTTGAACTTCTTTTCAATTTTCTGTTTTTGATGATAGTCATGCTGACAACTTTTTTTGGTCCATCAAATTCTGTAGTACAATTACATGAATTTACTTTTAATAAATTACCATCTTTGCATATATCAGTCAAACCATGAAGACTAAACACTTGCAAATAAAATGCATTATTAATTTAATTGTCACAGCCTATTTAGCTAGCTTCTATTAGTATTTGCTATAATATGCAATGTATCAGAGGGCAGAATCAAATTCAAAACATAAAGAATAAACTGATTATATTGTCCTAGAGAAATTAAAAAATAGCAAGCTTGCAAAATTATAATCAAGGCATTAATGTTTTACATAGGTAAGAAAACTACGTAACTTAATTTATAATATGTTTATGCCCAGAGTGATGGTTTAACATGCAGAAGAAGGATTTCTTTGGTTCCTAAAGCCATATAAAGGCATCAAACTTTCTCATAATAGGAGAGGAAAGGTGGAAAAGAAAGCAACAATGGTTTGGTATTTACTGCAGTAGTTCACGTGGCTTAAACATCCCCCATCCCCAGTGAGGGACTGCTACTAGAAATTTATATTGTTGTTGTAGCTCTGCCACTACTGGTTGATGCTGCTCTACATTAAGCTGAAGTGCCACCTGAAAAAGTATTTTCTGTGGAAAAGAAATACTCCAAAGATGGATGAAGAAATTGCAAAAGAAGAGGGCATGAAGTAATTTCCAATTCCACCTGCCTGTGCTGGAGGCAAAGCCTCCCCAGCCATGCCAGCAGGCAGGGCAGGGAGGCTGCAGGCCTCAGCAGGGCTCCTCTGCTCCTTGGGCAGCCAGAGCCTGTAAACCTGCCACCCTCCTCCTCCTCCTCCTCCTCGTGCCATGCTGGCCAGCCAGCCAGAAAGCCTTGAAGGAAGAAATGGGGAAAACAGCCACAGCTGAGAGGCCTTCAGAACAAAACACTCAAAGAAAAGCCAGCAACAACTGATTTACTTTATAGCATCCTGCTTGTTTAGGAATTCATTTCAAGATGATCATCACTAAAAATTTGCTTCTCAGACTAAGATACTCTATTTGGAAATCTATTGTATGTATCCTTTATTGTGTACATATTCACTAGGGTGATGCAAGTTATCTCTATGTTGTATTTATGATGAGTGTACAGTGAGTATCCCCTTATAAAAGAATACATTGGTATTGAATACTTCCACTTATAAAATAAGCCACTAGACCAAAACATTTTATCTAATTGTTGTGCTTTGACAAGAGATTACCAAAATAAACTTTATTATTATATCTGCTTTGATGAAACTGTAATTGTTTTTTCAATGCATCACTGTGTATTTTAGATTAAATAGAATATCTCAAAACTCTTGAATAATCACATGGTAGGCAAATTCTGGTTAAGCGCTTTGTAGAGGAAATCTCCTTAAAAATAAAAGCACTACCTAAATCAGTGCTTAGTCAAACTAAGGCATATATGGGGTGTTAAAATTTAAAACCCTACTCTTAGGTCCCTCCATGATTTAAGCATGACAAACTTGTGAGGAATAGGTCTAATTGACCACAGTTTCATTGTCTTTAACAAGAAATGAACATGGCTCAGAAAGAGCTTTGCTGTGCTCTCCTACAGCTCCTATCTTTTATTTTCCTCTTTTTTCATATCAAAACCAGAAAATACGCTTTATTTATGAAAGCCTACCCCCAAAGAATGAGTTACAAGGCAGTAATACTTGAAACAGTATCAAGTATCCAGCAATGAACACCTCCATCTACCCAGGCTGAAAAAGAATATGAGATCTGTTGGCTATCCAAAACACATCAATTTTCTAGTTGGCCCAAAGATTCAGTGACATAGCAACAGCTAAGCCACAATGTGCCAAATAAATCTGAAGCAAAATCTGTTTATCTGCAAACACAGTGCCATTGAGTTTGTAAAACACAGTTATATTTTAAACCATATAAAAAATAACCTGCTTGCAAACAAAGTTGGAGAATAAGTAGCCGTGTACAGATTGAAAAAATAAATTAATTCATTTCAAAAATAGTGAAAATGCCAAATCTCTCTTCCTGCCCAAGAACACTTGAGGAAACTTTCTTTTTGATTTCTCTATGGCTTTGACCTCTTAGAAAGTAATTTTATAAACCTATGAGCATCAAGGCCAGCAAGAACAGAACAAAAAAGGAAAAGAAAACCAAAAACCACCAAACATTTGATTTTGCACTGAGAGGCACATTTACAACTATGAAAGTTTAAAGAAAATAATATCACCTATCAAAAACGCCTGAAAAGCTGCAAATTCTACACCTCTTACTTGGAATTTCTTTCTACAGACATGTCATAAGCACCACACAACATAAGAGCACTTAAAGATGCTGATCTCTCTTGGAGTTGAGGAAAAAATCCAGATGGCTTCATTGTGGGCAAGATAAATATTCTAGAAAAGATCTCCACATACTGTATAAGATACAATGAAAAAGAATTTTAAAGCAGTTTACCTTTCTTTGGGGGTGCCAACTCCGTGTTTGCCCAGCAAATGAGTATTCAAATGCTTCTTCATCACAAACGCCACCCTGTCAAACAAAGAGCAAATGAGAAAGTTCTTTTTTTTTTTTCTTTTTTGAGCATGCACTTGAACACATTTCATTAAAGGCAGACCGAAAAAAAAATCCCTCCTCTGCTAGGATGTGACTTAGATTGGGGAGTCCATTCTGTAACAACAGGTTTC
This sequence comes from Molothrus aeneus, assembly GCF_037042795.1. NCBI lineage: Eukaryota > Metazoa > Chordata > Aves > Passeriformes > Icteridae > Molothrus > Molothrus aeneus. Next base: position 94,784,183 of record NC_089646.1, read on the forward strand.
CCTCATTTTGCAGTCCCTTGGCTTTTCTCTTACAAGTCCCAACCATACATCACTGGTCAAAGAAAGGAAAACTTGTTTCTGCTTTCCTTTGCAAATGAGAACATTTCACATTATACTGATAATATAGGCTATTTTACCTGAAGAACGTTGTCTGATGTTATAAAGTAATATAGTTTTAGTTACACCTTTGAATTTATTTAAGCCTTGTGGGCCCATCCTGCAGCCTTTCTTCAAATAGGTAGTTCCATTGTTTTTCATGAGAAACATAAAGAACCAGCAAAATAAGATGCTTCAATCACTGCTTATGCCTGGTCAAACTTCATTGTATTCATTATTTAATGAGATACACACAGAAACAAATTAATAGCCTTAGTTATTTTATAGCCTTGTGAAAAAGAAGGATGAAAAACATGAAGCACATGTTCATGAATACACTATCAGCAGGAATATTGTTCAAACTGGCAAGACATTCTTCAAAGCACCAACAGCAGCAACAAAACACATACTACCTGGCATCATGTTTCTACCAAACCAAACACAGATAATTTACTTTAATTTTGGTGACATACGTAATGAAACAGATAGAAGCCTATCAAGTACTATTCTTCTGCTGATAAGACCATAACATCAATTTAATTATGTCATGTGACTGCTTTAGCAATTTAGATATCAGACTGAAGCTTTAAACTAAAATGGTTTTCTCGATAAGTAAAAATTTTACTGCTGCAACTTTCAGTGTGAAAAGGGCTTGCAAACATTTTTGTTAATTATGTATTACAGCTGTCCTTCATAAAGTTAATTACTAATAGCTGAAAGGCAATAGACTCTATTTGCATATGTACATGAAAGGCATGACATATGCAAAAATATGATTTTAATTAGCATTCCATGATATGAAGGGCTACAAATCAAACTGGCATGTTATAAGATTTTTAACATTAAACGCTGAATTCATCTGGACGTGTTTGCAGTAATGGACAATGGAAGGACTGTAAAACACCAGAACTATGGGGTATAAGAGCCACAAAAGCAAAGACACAGTACTTTTCCTTTACAATTATGTTAATTTAGCTTTCCTGTGTCGGATCTTCTTTGGGCACTTGTACATTATTACAGAGAATCTCTCTTGTGCATCCCTTAAGGTGTAGGAATATAATACTGTCTTATTTAAATGATATAAATTTCCTTATTTGTTACAAAAATACATTAAAAAAGTATACTAAATACTTTTCCCTACCCAACTTACTACTATGGCATCATAACCATTACAACTGTGAATAATCTATTATACCATTACCATCATTACTATGCAAGTGTCATCAAAATTACTGTACATAGGGAAAATCATTGTAACAAAATAAAAAATGTATTCCAATAAAAGCATAAGGCATACAAAATGTACTGCCTTTGCTTTTCAACAAAAATACTATTTCCACCAAGCTGTGGAAGGTACCAAACGTATTTTCATTTAGTAATACCTGCATTTCCTGTTACAAACTTCCATTTTTCCCCTTCTCTAAAAGAAAAATAAACTCAGTGAAATTACTGTGAAAGGCCAATGTGCAATCAGAGTGGTAAAGGGATATTTTGCTATTTGCATGGAATATAAAGATCCCAACCAGCTACACAATATTTGCAGGGAAGCACTTTTTGGTTTCTGAGCCTGTTTAGTTAAAGCTGCCAAACAAAGGCTCACCATTTCATATAGGACACAACTGCAGGGGGTACAGACAGACGTACCTTTCTGCAAAATCAAAGACAAAGGCCTTGGTAATAACATGAAGCAATTAATCTCACATTCTGCCTCCTCTCTGTTGCATCTATGTTCTAGCAACCATTTTGCTGCTGTTACACAGCACAAATAAAAAGAACCCTGATTCAGTTTGGGTTTCAGCACCTGCTAACATTTTAAGCTTTTCATGTAAGGCTCGAAGGCCTCAGACATGAGGAGTGCCAAAAGCCTCAGTGCAAGTCTGGAGCACTCTGCACAGCTCAGGGCAGCTCCCCACCTTACAGAACCAGACCTTAAAAATAAAAGCAGAGTTGCTATTTTAATAAGAAATTGAGAACAAGATAAAATATCAACAGAGACAGGCATTATTAAAACAAGAGGCAAAGTCTTAACAACCTTGTTTGGATGCTGAGTTTGAGGACTACCCATTAAAAAAAACCAACAAACAAACAAAAAAACAAACAAAACCACAAAGAGAAACAAGTAAAAACTATTTTGTTTTGTTTACCAAATCTTGCAGGTGATTTTCAGAGAGTTGGTAGCAGTGTTTGCTGGCTTTACAAAAGAAACACAAAAATGTTTTCCATACATTCAGTAACTCTAGGTTTTGATGTAATTAATGGCTTAGTAGTAAAAAAAATTAATGGGTTTATCTATGCTATTTACCTCTGCTGAGGTAAATCAGTTACTCCCAAGCTACTGCTAGAATAGACATGACTTAGCCTTGGCCTTTTAAATTAATCTTAAGAGAAGTCTGACTGGCACCCAAAAGTACTCACTGAGTGAATGCTTTCAAGATATATTGCACTGATGTATCTTCAATCAAAGGAATCTTTCCATCAGCAATTGAAAAGCACCAATTCAGGCTTCGACAAACTTCTCATTTCTTGCTTTTAATTCTAGTGAAAGTATAAACATTCAAATGCTAAAAACTAACTAGTTTCAGAAGCGCATCAAAAGGGAGTAGGAAAAAGCCTGTCATCAAACCAACTCTACTGTTTCAAATATGTGCAAACCAGGCCATACTAGAGGCCTGGAACCAGTTTTACAAACTCTAATCTGGACAAATTCGTCCTCCACCCACATGAAGACAAGAAGTCACAGCCCAGCTGCTCCACTGTGGGTCAGGTCTCAACAGGCAGAGATGTGCAGCCTATACATCCATGCCATGGTCACTGGGAGTTCCCTTCATTTGGTAGGAAGACTATGAGAAGCCTCCTCTGAAAGAGGAACGAGGTGAGTAGGCAGGATTCCTTTTGCTGGCAGTAGCATTGTGTTGGGTTAACTTTTTTTATGATTTTCAACTACTCTGGCTTTAAAACCAGCAACATCCTCAGTCATACACTCTATGTTGAAACTACAGGATAAATTAAAGACCAATTGAAAAATTACACAGAGCTTTAGGACAGCATCTTCATTCCCTATAGACAACTTTTTGCACACAAACTATAAATAAAAATCACTTTAAATCATATGAGCACCTTTCCCAAAATAAGTTCGCAGAATATTCTGGTTTCCTTTTAGAAGAGTTGTGGTTTTTAGGAACGTGACCATTCATATTCCATGGCAATCTTCAAACAGTATTTGGACTCTCTCAGAATGTCTGTAACTGATTTAGGAGCCTCTATAGATTTGTCTTCAGATAAAAGCACATTTTAAAGTACAAAAGAAACAAAGGGACTTCTAATTCTGGGAATAGAGAAACATATTGGACAATCTTTACTTCCATATTTTATTCTAGTGTAATACAAATTTTTCAGCGTGTACAATGTTTATCATCACAGTACTCAAGGAATAGGAATAATCTGTCATGTATTGTCTGTTTTCTATTTTCTCTGTGGGGAGAAAACTGTTCTCTGTGAAGTATCTTGCTTTGAGAGGGCAAAAGATTCTAAGTTTTATTATGTTTTGAATCCATAATAGCTCTTTCCCTTTGAATAAGTACATCATTGGGTTAGTGAAAAGCCTAAAAAAAACCACCCAGAACCAAACACACAACACACACACACAAACCAAAACAAGCATTCTAGGCCATAAGGCCACAAAACCTGTAATTTCCTGCGTGTTTACCAAGTGCCTTGACCTAGGAAGGAGCTACATATTACCTCTACCAGAAAGTCACTCGAAGCCATGGTGACAGAGCAGTCATCTTCTAACTGCTCATAACTGTTAAGGAGAGCCAGCCCAGGAATTTATTTTTGTGGGACTCCACAAACAAGGTATCGAGCAGCTGAAGAGCAATTTTAAATCACTTCTTAGTGGATACATTGCTCTCTGCAATTGCTCTTGGAGAATTTATCTTACAGACAACAAGGTTCAATGACAGCAGAAAAGTCCAGGAGAATAACAATGAATATCTAGCCTTTATTCATATTCTCAATATCCTTTACATCTCCTTTGAAGTGTCCAAAACCTCTTTATACACAAATTTAACTCTGAGAATACAGGTAAGCTAGTGCATAACCCAAGTGCATAGGATGTTTTAAAAAGTTGCTTGAGAGCCTTTAAAATAACCAAAATCAAACACATAAACAAATCCAAGAATTTAGTGCTTTGTTTTAGCATAAGTTACAGGCATATAGAAAGGATAGAATGTTTTACCATTTTGGATGAATTGCTGGGATATCTGACACCATCAAGGAATAATAAGAAATAGGATCTCAAACTTTTATACATCATCACAGAATACAATGAAATAATATATTATCCTGTTCACATCAGATTTTGTTTTCTATGATCTGTCCTTCAATTTCTGTCCTCGTATCTCCACATGAGGCAAGAAACCAGAAAATTGAGGCAAGCTTCACAGATGATGCCAAGAGGGGGGACTGGGATATGTTCAGGCAAGTAAATAACAATGTGGAATCTATGGTTCTTACCACCTTAACGAAGCATTCTTGTTCTTACTGTGTCTCAAAAAACCCTGGAAACCCTAATTGTTTGTAGTTGAATGTGTGGTTCACATGGAGTCATGCCAACAGGGGTAACAACCAGTAGGAGAGAGAAAAAGTGCATTTTCTCAAGAAATACCAGGACGTGCATAGATTTCAGAACGTTCAATGAAACTTGTATATGCAATTACAGATTTTTGCATGCACTTGAGTTGGGCATGTTGTACCCATAAAAGTAGAACTTTTCATATTCAAATCAGCACTTAGTCAAATAGTATTTAAAGAGTACTTGAACTAAAAATTTCAAGTTTTCAAATTCTCCAAATTATATAAAAAAGTTGCTACCCAAATCTCATGTCTCCACCAGGATTTATTCAGCAGGTTAACTTCAGGAATAAGAGCACAGAGGCAGATGCAGAACTGTCCAGAAAGCAATGGTTTTCCATGAGCAAGTAAGCTTTTCTTTCCATGCATCAAAAGTCTAAATTCCTGAGAATTTCTTCAAGTCCATCATTTTTGGATGTTTGCTGATTCTGAAGGGTCCAGACTGGGGGCTCTGATAACTCTCTTGCATGACTGCGCGCAAGGGACTCAATTTAAAAGAAAGTATCTGGCAGAGGAGAGTCTGGTGTGGAAGATATCCTGTAGTCTGAAAGGCTTCATGCCCTTTGTGACAAGATGTCAGGTTCAAGTAAATATCTGGCAGGGCGAAGTCTAATGTAGAAAACATCCACATATCTGAAAAACTTCATGCCCTCTATGACAGGACGTCAAGTCCTAGAACCCTGCACAAGAAAGATGAGGCTTTCTCCAGACTCATTTACTAGCCAAATAAAGCAGGTCTTATTACTTCCAAATAAAGGAGATGGTTATTCTTTGTAAGCTAAAAAAAAAAATCTATAACGTTCTAAAAGGTTAACAAGCCATCACACAGTCTGCGGTGCTGAGAGCGCAGTGACACGCTGCCTTCTACTCCCTGCTGACCCCATGTGTCAAAGGAGGATATGGCTGCTCTATGCTCCACCCTCACCAACACCAGTAATTAAACTGAGAAGCAACACATATCCATGCATCCACATCTTCAGGTGTGTGTAACCTGGAAGAATGGAAAATTCAAACTTTTCCTCTTGAAAAGAGAAACCAAAAGAGGTAAATGAAGACAACGTTGCCATCACTAACAAGACAAGAACACAGATTACCATGGGAAGATATCATGGTAATTCAGGGAACAAAAAGACCAACATAACTTTTGAGTTTCTGAGAACTATCAGCCTTTATTGCTTCAATTTTGGGTGGCTTTTAGGGTGTTGTTTGGGTTTGGGGTGGCAGGGGGGTTTACTATTTTCCATGCAACAACCAGGTATGTTTCTTAACTATTTATTAGCTTATTTTCCATGGAGAAGTTTTGCTACTGAAGTTTAAAACCCAACATTTTCAAGTGTTTTTTATGTTACTATGAAATCATCAATGCAATGAGTACAACCTTTTCTTCTAAAAATACCTCATCTCTTTTTTACTGTTACTTGTAACAAGCTAGCAATGAAGCCCAGCTGCCCAAAAAATAAAGATAACAACTTGTATCATCAGAACACCTGCACACAGCTAGCACCCATGGTAGACTTGAGTATCACAGCAGCTACTGTTCCTGCCTTGCTTTGAACAGGATGACAGACAACAGGATTGTCAATGTGCTGTTCAATGACCTGCATCAATCTCAAGAATAATTTACTGCTGTATCAGACAGATCATTATGGATGAGTTGCACGCTATCAATCAATCAATCGACTGTGTTGCTCCTGCATATTCCTGCATCTATCAACCAGAAGAGAGAGACATCCCTCAACATATTCTTGTTGCTCTCTGCCACCAATCTGCTATTCTCAAGATGGCAAAGAATTATTAGCCCCATGGCCATAAAGTAGTAGCAACTGGCACAATTATCTCCTCTTACATATTCCAGCAGAAGAGACCTGGGTACAAAGAGCAAACTAAATAAAACAGAAAACATCGTCTACTGTTCCACTCAAGCTTGTCTTGTCATCAGAAGTTGTTGAGTTTTCTCAACGTCCCACTTTTAAGAGATATATGTTATAATATAAACCATCCAGGACAGAAATTTAGTCTGTAATTGTGGCAAAAAAAAAGGAATTCACTGGCAGTATTTGTATCATTTCCTCCCCCATGAGGGAGCTCACTTACCTATGTGCCTCACCTTAAGTTACTTATTTTGTAACTGAAATCAAAAAGGTTTCCTGCCAGTTAGCTCAGGATCCATTCTGAACTTTTTTTGGTTTGAAGGTATTGCATAGAAGTGTTTTATTTTAAATCCAAAACTACTCTTCAATGACAGCTGGAGGAATAAGCCATGTCCAGCCAGTGAAAATTATTAACACAAAAGTGAGTAGAAATTTAAGAGTGGAACTGTGAACTTTTATATTTGAAGACACAATAACAAGTGTTAAATGTAAGTAAACAAATGGCATTCTGCTTTCATTTGCTTGAAGAGTAAACTTAAAATAGCTAAACGGTGGCAAAACTGTTAAAGTCGGGTGTTCCCTCTGTCAGAAAATCACCTTACAAATATATGAGAAAATTAGTACCACTACAAGAAATGTTTGTTTCAATATTCAGAGAAGTTAATGAATGTTAAGTGATAATGGTAGACAGCAGCAGTACGTAATTAGATTTCTAAACACATCTTACCAAATCACTTCTAAGCTAAAAGAATCACATGTTCTATTAATTTTCATTGGTTATTGAGCATCTGTAACTGTCACCTCTAACAGGTGTTTGGTAATCTAACAGCTGCACAAAGCACTAAAAAAAAAAAAAAAAAAAAAAAAAAAAAGAAGAAGAAAAAGACAGAAAGACAGAATCACAATGTGCTTTCTCTAGTACCTAGCACTGCTATCAACCTCTCAAGTCTACCAGAATGCAGAACCTCTTTTCCTAAAGTCTGAAATGCAACCTTAGGTTTGGTGTTGGGAGTGCCTTGCATTAAAGGGAGATTAATGCACACATCCAAAACCAGGATATCACCAGAAAACACACTTGCCATGCTACATGAAGCTGCAGAAATGCTTTAAACATAAATGAACACTTACATCTGTAAGCATTGTGATCCAGAATAGTGCTTCAGCAACCTTGCCACCAAGACACAGTTTATGTCTTTTCTTTTTTCATGATTTGTATATGCAACATTCTTATAACTCTGATTCCTCCCTTATCCATTCTTTCCACTTTCTTCAGTACTGGCTTGTCTTCCTGCTCATGACTGAGTCCATTTCCTAGCATGCTCAGGACTCCAGATAAAGAATTTGATGCACTAGGCATCAGTTCTGCATATCATAATTTAGCATCTGGAAAGAAACAGCAGGATAAACAGGATAATATTTGAAGGCAGAAATTGTCCAAAGTAGATTCAATCTTTTGGGTGGGTCAGGTGAACCACATCTCTAGGTGCCCTGAGAGGAATTTTGAAATACTGGACTTTCTGCAGACAGTTTGTAAAGAGCTCCCTAGTGATCCCAACCAGCAAAGTCTGTGCCTTTTGAAAGTGCAAGAAACAGACTATCTCAAAATAAGGATGTTCCAATGACTTTCTACTTAAAAATAGAATTGATAGAGCCAAACAAATATATTTAATATCTTGCTATTCCTAAATAAAAAGTCACAATTGATGTAGCTTTTTCCTGATGGCTCAGAAATCACACCGCAGACTGAATTACTAGGTTTATGCAGAGCTTCTAGAGGAAGGGCTATCTTGAGAATGAAATTCTCCTCATCAAAAGAATCTACTGCTGCCTGTCTTTAAAGGAAATCAAAACAAATCTAAAGATAGTTGATTTGTCAACTAGAAAACACATAGGGCCTGCAGTAGCAGTGCCACATACATAACTCAGTCAATTCTGCAGCTACAGTGCCTGTGGTCTTTTGAAAAGTTGAGAGGTACCAAGAAAGGAATGAGATGAATAAATTGGTCACCAGCTGATGACTGAACTGCTCAGAAGTCATACACAATCAGAAGACACACACAATTTTTATTGACAATTTCCCCACAATTTGAAATGCTGCTGGTGATAGATGGTGGCTGGAGCGAAGACTCTGCAGTCTGCTTGATCTGTGAGAGTAGTGAGAATGTTGCCCTAGGTCTTTGCCTGACATAGAAAAGCAAGTGCTGGTTGATTTGTTTATTCCCGAGACTTAAACTCAGCTGTAAAACACATCCTTTTTGCCTTACATCCAGGCATTCCACAAGACTGTTTGACTGCAGGTAGAAAGCAAAATATTTCAGAATATCTTTTTGCCAAAGTAGCTGCATAAAAATAGTGAATCTATGACAGCAAGACCTAATCTGTAACCATCAGTAGTACCGTCCACATGCATGAACCTTTAACAAAAGGCTGGTGGAATCAGAACTGACTGGCTCCAGCCAAAGAAATCAAAAGGCTATCATGTGGATCAGATCAGTTTCAACCCACAAAAAATGCATCTCATACTTGTATCCCCATTAATAAGCTTAAAGCATAAGGATGGTTCGTTCCGTCTTTCCTTGTCCAAGGGCTCTTGGGCTCGGCCATTGCTACCTCAGGGACTAAGAACCACCTAACACTGTGTCATCAGGCCAACCTAACTCCTGACAAGCACGTCTGATTAATGTTTGATTTTTCTTTGTTGGAAGACATCTTTGTTAGCACCTGAGCATAAGTAAAAGCTCAGAGCCTTCATTTTCAACTGGCATCTCAGTCTCTCCAGATATTCCCATTACAGCCATGCCTAGCTCTTCCCAAAAGTGGAGTGTTGCAACAACGTCCTCCTACCTCTGAAGAAGGAGGCTGACTGAAGGAAGTAACAGTGTCTCTCAGTGCAAATCATGATATACAGACCAGATAGACTGTTATGCACTGTCCAAGTATTATAGACCTAAAAAACTCTCTCAAATTATGGCACTGATCATAGAGGATGCAGATGATATGAAGAGCAGCACAGAAGTCTATCCAAGTAAGAATTACAGCTGTAGCAGTGGTGTTACTCCACTTATCCCGTAAAAAAATGCTAACACCTCTCATCACTTCAGTCACATACTTAGCAGGGGAATCACTGAAGCTGCCAACCACAGTCTGGTGTTTCTCAGGTTTTCCTGTGATGGCCAGCAGGAGTCACTGCAGAAGTCCAAAGCCAGGACTGAAGGGATTAGGACTACTCACCTGAAATATAAATTACTAAAGCAATAAAGACAAAAAAAACCCCACTGAATTTAGATGGATATTTTATACACACACACACAAACACATACACACAGAATCAGCCCACATTTGTGCAGTCTGGTAAGGATCTTGCATGCTCTTGGTGTGAAGACTGTCACCAGTCTGGAAAAACCACAAGAATATAGATCAGACAAATCAGTACAGTCATAAAGTTGATATCTGTGACACAGCAGAAGATGTTCTCTGGCAAAGATTGCTCCAATTCCAGCCAGCATCTGAGATCAACTCTGACCATTTCTGGCCACAAATCAAACATGAGAGTTGTAGGAACTACATAGGTACCCAATGGAACTGAGAAAAAAAAACATCTTTGATCTTAAGAGCCTGGAAAAACCTACACACACATGCTGAGTGTACCTATGAACAAAAAAGTGAAGGAGAAATCAGTATATTTTCAAACAAAAGGTATGCTATCTAAAAGAAAAGAAGAATTTACAAACTATCCAAAAAGATGCAATAAAAGGAATGTATATTGCTAACAGGAAAAATTACAGAACTTCAGTTTTATATACAAAGGGACAGCCTGGTCCTATAAAGAAAAATAACTATGTCTAAAAAAATATTTTTTGAGTATCTTCCTGAAATGAAGTTTCAGTTAAAGGGGTTTTCCTTCCTAATCCATGCTATCATTGCAACCACAGCCCCATAAAGCCTCATGTCAAGTGCCAGCATAAAATGATGGGATTCCACAGGTCCATTTCAGTAGGAGGGGAACCAGACAGCACAGGTGGCACCGGTACCAAGGCACGCCATGGTACTCCAGTTTATTCAGTATTGTGTCACATTTTGATTTCCATGAATGGGTTTCTGTTAGAGCACTAGAATTTAACATGTTCACAACTGATACATGTCCAAATGAGCATTCAAATATGAATTATCTGTATTTCCTGGAGGTCACTTACAGCCATGGAACCACCAACATGCAATTCTCTGCATAGCTTTGTAACAAGGAGCCAACACACTCCCCACTGTTTAACCCCTGACACCCACAAACCTTGCTGCAGGGATGAGCTGCACCAGGACAGTTTGCAGCTGAGAAAGGCCTCAAATTTTAGGTAGCTTAAAAACATTCTGCAGAGATTAAATACATACAAATTTCTTTGACATTTTATATTAATGTCAAAGAATTATTATATTAATAGAAATAAGCAAACAAAAAAAATCCAACAAATTAAAGGATCGTTCTGTTTCTTTACAATTTCTCAGATTAGCAGGACTCCTCTCAAAAAACCCCATTATTTACTACATGAAATATCTGTACCTGGACAGACACAGAGACAGAAATAGTCTGATCAGTGTGCAACTTTTATAACACTGAATAGCAGGCAATGTTATGTACAACACATAGCTGAATGGATGGATGGAATTGATTTTATAAAGGAGTAACAAACAAAATAGTCCAAAATATTAACTGATAAACACATGCTGGGGTGGAAACAACCTATTATAAAATTACTGTAAAGACCCTCAAACTGTTCAAGGGAGAAAAAAGTCCAATTTTCCACATAACCTAAGAGCTCTGAGTTTTCTGATTATAAGATCCAAGGAACCTGTAAACCCAAGGCTCTAATTTTCTTATGGCGACTGCGTAATATTTTGCAAAGTAAAATTGACTGAGATGGAAGCTATTTTGCATGGTACAGTGGCGATGGCTAACAAATGAGAGTTTTGTGGGCTGAATGTTAGTCCCCTGCCTCATCTGCCACCCCTAATGACAGCAGCCACCTGCTGTTTTATTGTCACAGCTGGAGCCGGTTCACACTCCTTGGTGCTGAGCTCTGCCCATGAGCGCCAAGCTCTCGCCTCGCCTCATTACTTTGATGAACTTTTTATGGTCAGCACCCATGAAGACCTCATCTAGGACTATACAACCTAGATCGGCTTCAGGGAGTGCTTCCAGCTAGCATGAGGTGATAATACACAGTGACACCATGGCTGCTACTGCCTGTCACTTAGGCCAGTCACTAGACTTCTGGCTCTACAGGGCCCTCAACAGGTAAAATGCCACGAAATTCTCCCTTACAACCAAGCTCACTCCCTTTCTTTTCACATTGCAATGTAGAGAGATCATATCCTGCTACCAACATTTAGCTTTTCAAAGATAGATATTACAATAAAAAATGTATCATGCTGTTTATTGCATATAACTACAGACAAGAAATTTCTACGTTCCTTGAACATAACCCTGTTGCCTTCCTAAAAAACAAAGCAAGCATGAAAACCATACTACAGCTTGATTAACACCACCAAAGAGGAGGAAAAATAATTACATATGTATATTGCAAAAGGACCATTTCAACTTAAATGAGCAAAAAGCACAGAAACAAAAGTTAAGCCAGTCAAATCAAATTATTAAGCAAATGAATTCACAGTGGAGAGTGATACATGTTACTTCCCTCTCACCTAAAAACCCCCACACTTAAACATTGATTAGATATGATATTTTCTGAAATCCAGATAAGAACAAAGAAAAGCCTTTTACATCTTTTTTTCTTAATCTGAACAGTCTGTAACTATTTTCTGCTAATTTAAAAGCAAATAGAATCATCCTTTCCTTTTCAATTTTTTTTGTACTAACAAACATTCTGAATCTCCTAAGCCTGTATACAGTTTTAAACTTCATCAGAAATTCTTTTATTGACGCATTTAGAGCAAACTATTTTATGCTTGATCACTGAAATTTAACCCCAGGTTTACTTTCAGCAGCAGAATAATTATTTTGGTGTCAACAGAGCTTTACATTTGCCCATATTTACATATATCATTAAGATTAATATATGTGCTATTAATAATAATTTCATTAACATTCTGAAATCATCAAATAACATTTTGACTTTTGAATGGCTGTAGGCTATTATAAGCCTAAAAACCAGAACATTTTCAGTATTCATTGTGTAGCAATCCAGCTGATCAGTTTTGACAAATTCATGCAATGTTATAAGCCATTAAACTTAATTTAGTTTCACTTAAAAATTCCACCTAAAAATAAAAAGCAAACTGTCTTTTTTTGTACAGACAGTATGATTTCTAGCAGTTGCCAGCTCCCAGGATCCTCCAAAAAGAAACTCGAGTTTTATTTCTTTTATTGAAATGTTTTAAAATTTATCGAGGAGTTTTTGAAAAAATATTTTTGAGACCACTGACCTAGCAAGAGTAGAAAATCTCTAATATGTTACAGTGCAATAGAGCTCCTCTTGACAAGGGACAGTGCTGCAGAGACACTGTGCTTCCCATAAGACTTCTACAAGAAATGGAAACTTAAAAATGTGTTGCTGAGCACAGGTTATGTCTGCTGCATTTCAGAGAATTTACACATGCCCTTTTTTATGAGTGCTCTCCAAGTTTCACCTAAACTGCAGTTGAAGAGATAGAAGAAAATAATGATGCAACAAAGATTTCTATTCTGCTGAAAGCTGAGCACCATCCAGACTGTCCTGAAACATTAAAGAGGCCACAAGAACACAAAGAACCTTGCATAATGAGGGCCTAAAACATATGATCAATCCCAAATATCAACAATGCAAATTTCTCTACCACTACAGTTTCTGAAAGTGCTTTTCTTCTGCACAAGTTCAAGAGAACTTCCTGTGAAATACAGTGACAGATCGCATCCTTCAGAGAATCCAACAACAGAAAATTGCTTTTAGAAAAAAAAGGGATTACTTTCTTAGTGCAGGGTAGATATTATGAAATGGACAAACTTCCTCAGTGGAACAATTAAAGGTTTCAACAGAACAATCTCCTAAATGGTGCCAGTAATTAAATAATAATAGCTGAGAGATTTATTCTTTTTTTTTTTTTTAAACCAGAAGTATGTCAGCAGTGGTATGTGCATTGCATGCTTTGTGATATAGCACACTTAATAATTTTAAAAGTTTCATTCTTCTTTTTTATCAGTCACTAATTCATAAAGAAAATGCTCCAAAACAACAAGTAGCTAGGCATTTATTGTCCTATTATAAAGGAATTTGTTAAAGGATGCATAGCTATCCAGACTACCTATATTTGCTCCCTGTCTTACAAGCAGGTAGCCTGCATAAACATATAAGTATTTGGAAATACTTTTCCTTTGTAACACTGGTTTGCCTTGGCATTATGACTGTGTTTTAGACTTGTACTCTAAAATATAACTTCAATTTACCCAGCACTTACAGTTCACTGGTCTGTAATTGTTAATATCCTTCTATTTTCCACCAATTTTAATTTTAGTCACTGTTATTTAAAGTTCATTTTCCATGCCCTTTCAATTGTGATTTTTTTCCAATGTGACAACAAACCTGTCAATTCTGATGGTGACTTTCATTAGAATACAAATGAGCCAAACTTTTTTAAAGAGAAGTTATAAAAACTTATGAGACAATAACAAGGTGTGGTCAGTGTAAAGATGAGCTGCATGTGAACAGACAGTCTGGAGGTGATGGGATTTGTATCTAATTACTGATCTTCTGAGCTATTCAGCCCCCTGAACAATAATTTTCTATAAGCTGATCCCTTAACCCATCACCAGCTGGTCATGCTACTGCTTTCCAACATTGATGAGGAAAAGGGAAACACCTTGCAATTTCTATTTAAATCTTCACAATAAGGATGCTCATGTTGGAAAGTCCCCAGACCTCTTTTCTCATCTAAAGGATCCTACAAAACCAGGAATAGGCATATAAAATTATTTGGCTTAACGTAAATATTCTGTCTTCGCTATTTACTCCAAGCACACAAAGAAAATTTCAATGTACATATTTTCCTAGCACTGAATAGAAATAAATGTCAATCCTAAAAAATGGCTACACTTCTATGCCTGCTGTTAAAGAAAAAGATATCTGTATGAAGGATATCAGAGACATTGTTGAGGAACTACTCACCCTTTAAAAAAATATTACCCTTGTAATACTGCCAGTGCCAGTGTCAGGCTGGGCAATTAGCCAATTAAGTGTGAATAAGAACTGCCAAGAAACTATTTTATTTTAGCCTCAGAATATTTGTGCATCTGTGAGCTGGTGTGTTTGTGTTCATGCATCAGTGGAATCTGGTTGTTCATGCCAGGTTTTCTTATCACACTTTTCTGCCTCTTTGAACCTGCACATTCCTGCAATACAAAATGGACATGTGTCTGCTGATAATGTCAACATATCTAGGTTCACAAGGAGAGATTTTGTATAACTAGATCTAAAGTAGTCTTTGTATTCATTACCTGACCCTGTCTGCCAACACAAGGCCAGAAGAGTGGAAGAATCCAATACTGCAAGCTCCTCTAGGATTTGTTAAAAGACAACAGGTGTGGAAGAAATTAGCATCGACTACAATATCCCTGACCAAACACTCTCCTAGAAATCCCATTTTTATATGTCATCTGAAGGAAATCCTCTCTTCTCAGTTCCAACTGGATTCAATGGGGTGCTGAGAGTATCCTGTTATCTCCTCAATTTAGATCTCATTATGTTTTAGACTCCTACATCCATTTAGGAAATCCACTAGGAAATATCAGTACAAAATATATCACAAGCACTCTGACTAGGGCTACAGCATAGAAAACCTGAAGACATAACCAGATTTCTATTTTTTTCTATTTTTTTTTCTTTTTTTTTTCAGGAAGGGAAGTGGGTAAGATGATATGCAGACCTACCAACTGCTAGCCTTTATCTTAATTCAATTACAAAAATCAAGAAATCATTCCAAATATGGATCCTTCAACAGTTGTGTTACAGTTATTCATAATTAAAACCAATGCAAAAAAAAGATATGCACAATTTACAAATCAAAACTGAGCAGTCCCAATTACAAACAGAAATATGAAAAACCCTTTCACAACATTTCAGAACACAGATATTACCTGGCATTGAAGTTACCTTCTTGAATACCTATTAGAGAATTTCACAAATCTTAACACTACTGACAATTCATGCAGAATTTACCATCACTTAGACTAAAACACATCCTACTTTTCAAGACATGTTTAAACAGCCTTGATGAAAATGAGTAATGTTGTAAAATCATGAGTATGTTTGCTTATTTTAAGGCCAGTCAAAGTTATTACCCAATACTGCTGCCTCTAATCAGGGATTATGGAGGAAGGATGGGTACGAGTTAGTAAAAATGTCACTGATCACACAATCACAGAATATGCTGAGTTGGAAAGGATCCTAAAAGCCTTCAAACTCACCACCTCTTTCACCACATGACATAAATGAAGTTGTGTGAGTGACAACTGTCCTTACACAAGGATTCACAGCCAAGCCTACTATTTTCCTAATAAATCCCACCAGTCTGGAAAGGAAGAACACCATGCTAGCTACAGCACAAATTAACCCCTGGACTGGTAGAACATGTAACAATTGCTGTGCCTAAGGGTGAAGCTGGCAGACCAGTACACCGTGACACACTGAAGATTCAGCTAACTGGATTTTCTATGTCCCCAGTAGCTGTGCTGTGGAGAAACCTGCAGGAGGTTGGCCTGCAGGAGGGCCAACCTTACTGCTCAAGGACTCTGCCTGAAAATAACTGGTTTTCCCTCAATGCTATTTTCTGTGGATCCCCTCAGCTGGAGATGTTTAGATATGGCACACATCAGCACCTCACTCTTCCCTCCTCTGGGACATAACCATGAACAGAGAAGGGACCAACATAACCTACGCATCCTTGCCCTTGTTTTTCATACACTCCATGATAAGGGGAAAGAAAGGCTAGCAGGCAGTCAAAGACAGAAGTGAACAAGCAAATTCTTTCAAGTATTTTTCATATTAAAATGGAATTCCCTTTCTCAGCATTCTTCTTATGTTTTGCTACGAACATCTGTAGCTCTTACATTTGCAGTTGCCAAAGGATTCTGCTTTTTCGTATCACTTTGGTAAGCATAAACATAGCATTTCTTCTTACCTTTTTGTAGATGCATCACTAAAAATCATATCATAAAGCATTCAGATATTGTTTTTCACTCCAGCAACAAGACAAATTAAACTGAAAATATTAAATTTTAAATTATTTTAAAATTAAAAAAAAAATCTTTTTGTTTCCAACGTATCTCTAAATTAATGCAAGCCTACTTCCTCCCAAGAAGAGAGCAAACAAGTGTAGGTTTCACTACAGTACATATGATCTAGATAACAAGGTCTAATCATAACATATTTATCACCATCTAGCATTTGGCTTGTATATGATGTCCACAGGCACTTGTAGTGATAGCTGTCAAACTGCATTCTTTTTCTGGCATAAAAGAGCATAACAACAAGGACAAGCAATGGAGTGCATTACAGAGTAACAACACAGCCTGGAATTTAGCCCATAGTAAAGAAACAGTCAAATTCATTATCAACCTCAATGATGGAGGCTCATGTGCACAGTGGCAGAATATTTCAGAAGTCACTGAGCTTCTTTCTGCTAAAGATGCTAAAAAGTGTTTAGCAATAGCATTCCATTTTCCTCTCCTTTCTTTTGCACCGTAACAGATATCAGAAAACCTTAGTTATACTAAGTATATTCCTGTAGAAGAAGGTCTAAAAGGGCATGATTCCTCCTGCCCAAAATTCAACTGCATATTCCAACAGTATATGGTCCACCAGCAAATGAGTAAGTCAAACTACTTGTGCTTAAATTGGAGGTTCATGTCTCCTTGGCAGTCATATGTCAGAGCTCATGAATCATTCAGAAAAGTCTTGGGTTATTGACAGTGCAGAGAAAGGCTCCTATCCTTTACAACGTTTCTGAAGACCAGAGGCCATAACTGGAAAAACATACTAAGATTTACCTGTCTTTCTCAGATCACACTTTCCTTCATTTGTTTTTAATAGATCATTTCATTTATTTATTAGTCAAGTTCCTGACAAATGGTTGTTTCCCCATCCTTAAATTCTGTCGTGAATGCTTAACAGGTAAACAATATATAGTCCTTTTCTGAAACAACAAAGTCCCAAAGCAACCTTGCCAGCACCTAATAAAGCCAAAATCACTAACTCCGTTACTCCAATAATTCCCTGGGACGCAATGCATGTTTGTTCCTGAGAACCTCTTGCTAAAAAAATAAAAATAAAGAAAGAGAGAGAGAGAGAGAGATAATCAGGTGATCTGGTACCCAAAGTCAGTTTTATCCATTTGTAGTTGCTCAGCAGGAAACTGAAAATAGAAGACACTAATCCTAAAAATCAGAGGGCGGCATGCCAGAATGAACACATCGCAATTCTGAGCTGTATAAACAGAGACAAGTTAAAGGGCATCTAATCTTTAAATTCTCTAAATTAGTTACACTAAATGCTATACTAGTTAGACTGTTACACTAAATCCTTAAAATAAATATTATTTAGCAAAGGCCATGACAACTTGTGCTGCATTTGTAAACCCCTGGCCACCTGGAATAGGATCAAACTCATTTAGTATTCTTGAAAGCCTGTTCTAAAAAGTAAACTTTGTATTATTATTATTATGTGCATACACGAGGAATCTGTTCACCTGAAGGTCTATTCATAAACAAATACGTAGGCACCTATGGCAGTGACCACCCTAAAATTCATTTTTCATCTTTACAGTTAACAAATACTTCTGATTACTCAATACACATGTACATATGGATGCAAAATTATATATTGATTAGTTTAGCTTTTAGCATAACATATGAATCTATTGGATTTCTCCAGAGTAACAGATAACATTTTTAAAAAATTATACCAATAGACCATTAGCATTATGAGTGAATTTATTTTCCCCAACAGTGCTAAAGATATGCAAAATTTTCATTTTTCAGACTTGCATAGTAAATGATTAACACCAGCTCTGCTCATTATCTTGCTTAACAAAACTTCTCTAAAAACAAATAAATCAAAAATGCCTCTAACATTCCTGAATAAATAAATTACAGACCTGTTCAGTGGCAGCAATGATATTTTAAAAAGCTTGTGCAAGCTCATTGTACAATTTTATTACAAAACTGCAATTTATAATAAAACTGTCCACTTTTTTTTTATTTTCTACCCAGTTTTATTCAAAGAAGTACCTTTTGTGATCCAAGAAATTTTCACAAAAGCTACATATCTAGAAACATCAGGCCCATATTCCAGTGTGTTACAACATACAAATAATGATATCAGGAGAAATCTTACTGCCTGTTGTACAACAGGATTTGTAAGGAGAACTGCAGTTAGAATGAATGAATTACGATCTAATACAAGATTCCCATCACTCTGAATGCATACTTTATTTTATTTTTTTTTTAGAAAAACATTTCTTGTCTCAGACTTTAGAATTATTTTTCTTTCATTGCATGTGGACACTGAAGTCAGTCTGGAAGTAAAATACTGCATTTCCCATTCTTGCTGGAAAAAACAGTGAAACAAGGAATGTCCAGTTTTGAAGATTTAGTGAATTGCCCTCCTACTCAGTCCCCATGTTCAAAGGAAAAACTTACGGTAAAAATATCTATATTTATGGGGTAAATTTTTTTTTTGTTGTCCTTGCCAACAAAACTGTAGTTTGGGGTCAAAATAGCCATTGCTGAGAGAAATGCACACATCACAGAAAATAAAAAAATTTCCTCCTGAAAACAAAGTATTGAAAATAATGTCCGTTCCCCCTGTGGAACAAAGAGCAAAATGAAACACAATCTGCAATGCAACCATAATAAAATGAAACTGTTATCTGTTGCTAGTTCCCTACCAGCCCACAGATTTTTCTTGGTGTTAAAAAACAGCATGTAAATTAAGGTGAGTGAAACATGCTTTCAGCGAGCAGAGTAATATGGTAGCTATTCATCACCTGAAGTCATAAAACACTAGGTCTTGTCCTTAGCATATTCTAATGAAGCCTATCATGCAAATGAGAGTGACCTTTTCCGTGCATTCTGCAAGTTCACATTTATGTGAGGAGTATATATAGTTTGCCAATACAAACTAGCCAAAGACTGCGTAATTACTGTAATCAATTAGTAGTTAGTGTCGCTCTGCTCATTTGTGGCTAATGTCAGCTAAACCATTTTTGAGAAAACCACCCTGACAGCCTCTTTCTGTTGTTTTTGTTGCTGCTGTTATTCTGCGACAAGAAAACAAGATACAAGTCAAACTTCTCAAGATGGAAGCACTGTAGCATTCTTCCAAAATGCTTTCTCTCAAGGTGAGAAATAAAAATAATACCCACTCCTGTGATGGGTACTGATTCCCCAGTTAAGTTACATATCCTTAAAATGACATTGAAGTTTTCTGCCTGTAAAATGAAACATTAATATTTAAATATTTAAATGAAGGACACTCTCCCATGAGGCAGTTCAGACCAAGTAAGGAAGACTTGGTAGAACTTAGGCACTCTTTTCAATGGATGAGTAAACAGGCCATACCCTCTGCTCAGCAACAGTCTATTTTGTAGACAGTTATGGATAGGAAACATTACTGGAGCTGGTAATTAAAGTAAAAACTAATACTGTCTCAGAAATGGGGAATTTTACACAGGGAAATCATTTATCATGCCTACAGTTCTCCACAACTGAAATGAATTATCTTCTTTCTTAGCACATGTCTATTTTATTCTACAATAGCTTCCAAACTGAAACAAGGTCCACTTGCTGCTTTTCATATCAAAAACAACCAGACATAAAGGGAAGTTATGTCACTATTTCAAATTAACTGCCTATATAGCATCTGAGAAAAGCCCACAACTTTAAGACAAAGAAGAATACACAGATCACAAGTTTGTATTCTCATACTCACACCCTTCATACAAGTCACATCCAAGTAGTTTAAGAAATCAAAATCACCTCAGTGCACATGAAAAACAAAAGCAGATTTGAAAGAAAAAAAAAAAAAAATTCTATTTCCTGATTTACAACTATGCTGGGAATTTTTTTTTTTTTTGCTATGAAATTACTGTTTAGGAAATGCTGAAAAAGATACAAACACATGCACTTCATATATATATATATATATATATATATATATATATATATATATACTATGCACCAAAAAACTTTCATCTTGCTATTTTTTGAGGTTTGATGAATGTTAGTCAATTGCAATTTTCAGTTAGCAAAGAACTGCAAATGGGTATATTACAGGGATAAGCAAAACATTGCATTTTCTGATGGAGCAGTGAAGATGAGTTTTGGGTTTTTTGTGTACCCTATCACACTGCCAATGCTAAGAATTGTAAAATTCTATTTTGCAAAATATTGTGCAGTAAAGCAGTTGCAAGGCATGTATCATTTGTCCAAGTAAAGTATCAAACTATTTATTTTTTAAAAAATTACTATCAAAATCTAAATTTATTAATACATAAGACTAAAGAAAAATGTCAAAAGACCACACATGTATATAACGACATAGCAATAAAACACCAACTCTCTTCCTCACTTCCCAACCTGTTTGTGGGTAAATCATTCTGGACCCAATTCTGAGAACACTGGGAAAAGCAACATTCCCTACAGTTTCACAGGAGGCAAGACTACACTGGACTCTTCTGGGTTTTTCAACCATAAAATGAAAATACTACTTATCTGCAGCATCAGAAAACTTCTATTTGGCCTTGTTCTTAAAAATGCTCCGAGATATTTCAAGGGATAAAAAATATTGAAAAGTACATCTGTTCAGCAAGAAAGTAGCATTAGTCACATTAAGTAAGTAAGTAAGTAGCATTGTGTACCAGTAAGTAAAGAGGGCGGTTTAGGAACACATTTGTAAGATCCCTACATAATGCGGACTTTTGAGATAAAAGCACATAGTAAAAACTACAAATAATAAAAGTGAGGCATTTGTTTCCATGGTGACGGGGGGCTGGGGGAGCACTCAGGTGGCACTAAGTAGAGCGACTTTGAGGATTTATTGGTTTCCTGCCGCATGCTGCTGGAGCCGGGCATCGGGCACGTCCGAGGTGTCAATCCCGCCGCGGCGCCCAGCAGCGGCAAGGAAGGATCGCTCCTTTCATCCTGTCAGAGCGCGCCGCCACGGGGGCATCTGACAGCTACTGAGAGGGACGGCGGGAACACGGGCGGCAGCAGCGGAGCGGCGGGCCCGCAGAGCCCCGGGCAGCAAGGCCCGGCGGAGCTGTCACCTGATCGGCACCCACGAAAAGGCGAGCGGGAGATGCTTCAGAAAGCAGGAGACTCGCCGATCACTGCCGATCCACCCCGGGATGATGCCTTTATGATAAACACTGGCGACAACTTGCGACCAAAGTGCTGTTACAACACTAATTGTCCATGAAAGCTGACCTGCAGCAAGGCAGCAGAGTTCAGTTTCGATAGGCCTGGCTCAAGAGTACGGCCGTGATTGGGGATGACAGGAGACATCCACGCATCAAAAATCTCCCAGAACGGCTGACGTGACTTTGCACACTGTAGAAAAGCAGTGGAAATCCCAGACTCCTGGCTCTTTGTCAGGAAGGCAGAAAGGACAGCAGGAGGGGCATTTTTAAGAGCATCTTTCCAAACTACCACAAGCTTTGCACGGCCTCGAAAGGCATGGATGGATCTCTTTTTCTTGAGTGCCAATTTTGTTCTTATTACTATGCCTTTAACCAAGCATAAATCCCACGTGGTTAATGATGGAAGACCACACTTTCTCAGCAAAAGAGATGTTCCCCCTTAAATTTCAAGATATTTTCTGACTTTGATTCAAAGGAACAGGTTTTTTCCCTATTTTGTTTCAACTCAGCAAGTGCCAGGACTTGCAATTTTCTAGAGTAAACCCCTTGCAGAAAAATGCTGGAAGTGTGTCAAAGCAAGCAGGAAGGATTTTTACTCTCATATTCACATTCTCTGATGTGAATATTTGTTTCAGGTACACTTGATAAAAGGACTATAAAAGAAAAAGTAAGGAAAACAATGGTACAGATAAGGCTATACAGTTGAGAAGGATTAAATATCTTTTTTTTTAAGTAGAAAAAAATCTAAATGGAAAGAAAATAAAACTCTTGAATTTTTAATCATAAGCAACATAGGTGGATTTACTGTTGTCATGATGCTTCAGATTTTTTGAACACTCAAGTTTGAAAGCAAAGCATCAGCTTTATTACATTTTGTAATTTACTATTACTTCAGCATTTCAGGCTTTTTTTAATAAGCTAATAATGTACGAGTCACCTTAAAAATCACAATTTAAAATCACATTTTATGATATTAAATGGCCTTTTTTATATCTTATTAAAAATAGTATGACCCAAAATCAATCTTTTGATTGATAAGTTTTAGCAGTTCAACTTTTGAAAGTCTAAGAGGAGAATAAAATGAAAACAAAATCAATCCTGAATCTTATTCAATAACCATAAGTTTGGATTAAATAAACAATTAATCTTGTTTAACTTTTGAAATGGTTCAATGTTTAAATTGACCTAAACATAAAGTTTAAAATTAAATTGATTAAAAATTTAATTGGTTTAATTATTCAAAACATTTCAAAATTACCCATTTTAAATATTGAACAGATTGAAAATGTTAAGCTACAATGTCAAAAAAAATGAGAAATAAAAAAAAATTCTAAAAGTTAGAAATGAAATAACAAAACCATGTGTGGAGAAGTTCAAAAAACGTAGGAGGAGTTGGGGGTCTTTTTGTTTGGTTCCATCTTTTTGAAAGGAATAATGCACAATAAACTACTAAAATTGTGAAGATTGACAGGACCAACAAAATACAAAAGACCATTAGAATAGAGGAAACCAAATTGACCAGATTATTTTTTGAGATAGCGCAGGATTATAAATTAAGATTTTATCATCACCCAGCCCCCCCCCCCCTTCTCCTCAACTGTCTCCAATCTGTTATTTGTTAAATACTTCCCTCTTAGACAATCACAAACACTCACAATAAGACATCCCCCGACGGCAGCCCTGGGCACGGCGCTGAACACACCCCAGGTGGATCAGCAGCCAGGAGGGTTCAGGTCATTGGGGCTATTAGCACGGATGGCAGGTGACACGACACTCAGACACACTGGGGCTACTCAGCTACCACAGGAGGCAAGATGCAAATCATGCTTTTATTTAGCTCCACACCTTTGCAAATGGAAAAGCAACTTTCATACTTTCCGATACATCTAAGATTTTATTCTTTTTAAAGCATGTGAGCCTGCTAAATTGAGTTACAAGGACACTATCATTTGTACTGCCCCTAATGCAAAGGCCTGAGCTCACCGATATGTTGCTATTGCTACAGTTCAAGTGCTGTACTGCTGGTAATGTACTAACATATTCAGAGAACTGAAATAGTTTTATACCCCTGTACCTATGGGCAAAAAGGCTAAAGATCTCTACCAGAACCCTTGTTATACATTCTTGATTTATAAAAAGCCACTCAACTTCAAACAAGAATTATTAAAACAAAAATGCAAGCACCTTGACACAAGCAGTTTAAAATAGAAAATTCTTTTAACTATACAACCTTACTAAACACAAAATATTCAAAAGGGACCAATTAAGACTTAAATAATTTTTCCTATTTTTCCCCCATATTAACTACATTCTTCAGCATTCATTTAGCTTAGCATTTTTTCCCAGAACTGATGCGTATCTGATAGCAGGCACCACTGTTTCCAAAGAACACTTTGTACAAGCAGTAATAACAGCAATATAACCTCTGCTTAGCCCTTCCACTAGAAGTTAAAACAGTCTACCTGCAATCGATGCTGAGCTTACACTCCATTAACAGACAAACAGTTTACAAGAATATATATTCAAAAAGCAAATAAAGAGGGAAAATTTAAAAAAAAATAAAATCCCTAAGTGGAACAACAAAACCAAAGTGTGATCATGAAAAAGAATAAGCATACACCACCAAATAAAAAGGAGGTGACTAAGGTTGCTGCATCTCAGAATTTGGACACGAGATTAAAAGAATATAAAAAAGAAACTACCCCTTTCTAAAACTTCTGCTCTTTCCAGGAGATCTATAAGACAACATGTCAACTGTTTCTTTTTTTAAGCCAGAAAAAATGGGCTTTTTTTAGCATCAGAATAGGTTGAAAATAATTAATTCGTTAAACTGCCTAGTTTATAAAAGAGAGATGAAATTTGATAATTTTAATTTATTACATAAATACACACACACACACACATATATATATACACACATATGCACACATATACAGGCACTGTGCAACATTCAAACAAGTGGAACCATTACAGAGAGGCAATGGTGAAAATACTTACATGTGTGCCCTGCCTTCTAAAACCTAGGCACACCTCTTGAACAGTGACAGAACGGTGCTTTACAGCACAGAGGACAGGCCCATAGTTACTGTTCACCAGACACCAGGATTTTAAATACTGGATCACAGAATGGGTCATGCTGGAAGATACCACAGTGGGTCATCTGGTCCAACCTCCCTGTTCAGGCAGGGTTGTCTGGCACAGCACATGGCACAGGATTGCATCCAGACAGCTCTTGAGTATCTCCAGTGAGGGACACTCCACAACCTCTTTGGGCAATCTCTTCCAGTGTGCAGGCATCTGGACAGTAAAGAAGCTCTTCCTCATATTCCAGTGGAACTTTCTGTTCCAATGCCAACAAGAGTCTTACTTTATTTATGACATTGGCACAAGCCTGAAGCCAGCCCAGTCATTCCTCAGTGTTGCTGCTAATGCAGCCATATTCTCAAATTAGGAACCTGAGATTCCAGGGGTAGCACCTTCAGAAAGCCTGGCATTTCATAAGGCACTTGAGCTCTTTCGTGCCCCTTTCCTGCACACTCTGCCTCACCTGTGTCCCAAATGCTTCTCACCTGGCCATCCACAAGATGAGCTTGCTGGTGTAACCAGAGGCTAATTTCCTTTTAGCCTAAAAGCTAATGTCATGCTCATCCAACTTACCTTACAGCTTTCTGAGCCATATGTCACAAAAAGAAGCAAAGGATGTATCCTAACCCTGTGGTTAGGATAACACCAAATTTTGGCAACCACACAAGCTCAGATCAGCTTTAGTTTCACAGCCCTTCAAAGGCTGTAGTCATAACAGGTCTCTGCTTTAGAAGAGGCAGGTTTTGGTTAATACTATTTTCATCCCACACCTGATTTTTACGAGGTCCTAAGTCATTAGTTACACTGTAATAACAGCCTTAAAAGAAAAACAATATCCAGAACCTGTCTCCAAATAATTCAAAGAAATGACAGAGGTGCCTGATGTTTTAGTTGGAGCTGGGATGCTACCTCCCTCGAGTGTTCATTCTCCCTACTAATTTCTTTTCTGTTGTCTAAAAAGACATTAGCTTGTTTCTTCCTTCTTTTTAGGACACTCCTGTATTGACACTACGCTACCCAGAAGACCACACTGTGCAGTTCCAACACTCAACACCCACAAAGAAAGTACCAGAAGTCTAGTTTAAAAGTATCCTTAATTATAAAGTGGTTACAAATGCTTAATATTGTAGTTTATTCATGGGGATACAGCCTTTCAAATCTATGATACCCATTGATAATTCTAACAAATGCTCGGTCCATAAATATTTAATGGCCACTTGTGGGTGTTTTATGATGCTGTCTTTGGAGTTGACCTATTCGCAGGTTTATTAATTGGAAAAGGTTTATTTTATCCTAAATCAGATATGCAATTTCACAATATTCAAGCTATGCATAGAGGAAATCAGATCATTCTGTCTCACACAAACAAGGAAAACACATCTCTCACAGAAAGAGCACAAATCAAGTTAACGAGGGACAGTTTATTTTGTATGATTTCTCAGGGCTTTCAAACAGAAGACTGGTTGACAGATGCCTCCGTCCTTAAACAAGCCAACAGCACTTTAATTGTAACTCAGTGGTTGTTCCCATTCCTGTGTGTCTAACAAGCTCCCTCCTTTCTCTTAGCATGGGTTTTACCTTGCTGGCCTGAAGTTAAACTCACTGTTGGCTCTAAATTCTTCCTGCCCTTAAGACTGTCTACCACTGTAGTGCATGCAACTCCAGGGTCTTGCTAAGACATGTGATCTTGAAAACAGAATATTAATGTGAAGTACGAAGCACAACTGAGGATTATGACATAATCTATGGAATCAAAAATCCTCTATTTTCTGTACTGGACCACACCCTGTCTGGTCTTCAGCACCTCACCAATCATGACAGCATGATCACATTTCTTATTATAGCAGCAGCAGCTTACACTTATTTCCCAAAGATCCAGCAGTGCTGTGGGGCTGCAACCCCAGCACCCCAGTGGACGAAAACCTTTTTACTATATCTGAAGGCACATCCTGCCTCTGCAAGGCCTTCAGCTGAGTGGTTTTGACACATGATTCCTTATACATTCACTGTTAAAACAACAGAAATATTGACTGTGCCAACAAAAAATGCCATGGAGAATACTCGCAAAAATTGATCATTTGCTATTAGAACCTATTACTCTGTAACAACATTATCACACAGCTACTGTGCAAATGCAAACCAAAAAAGCACCTTAAATGACATTAATAAGGTTTTAAATTCAGGCACCTAGTGCTTAGGAAACTCCAAAAGCATGATTACCTTTGAAATCACAACTCATTGCGCTGCCCAGAAGCATCTTGCTCAATAGTTACAAAACTTCCACTATGTTTCAAACTTATTTTCAGTTTTAATGACAAATCCAAATATTTCACCTTAAAAACACTCTAAAGTTAGTCTGTGTAAAACAGATACATTTTAAATTACAGCAGGTATCAAAATCCAGAAAAATTAATTCCAAATTAATGAAACAAAAGAAGAATCATTTAATAGGAATTCTCAAGGCACTTGAAAACAGGCAGGCCGTATGTTTAACTACAACACATACTTAATCACATTATATATACATACCAGATGATAAAGAATAGTGGTGACATCTATCAAAAAGAAAGGAACAATTTCTACAGCTATAGGGCTGCAATCTAAAAATTCAGAGTTTACTATATTTCAGTCTTTCTCAGAACATAAATTCAGTGAGGTAGAAACTTGCCCAGCTATAAACATGCAACAGCAACCAGAACAAAAATCCTTTATTTTCATGCATTAAAACACTTCTTTTATCCATACATTGCAAAGCATTAAAATAGCATGTCATTCTAGCTTAATGTTTTCATTTCCTTCATTTGCAAGGTAAAGAAATTAAAACAACCAATTGCGCCTTGGCTCTACCCAGCATTAGCTCTCAGTTCCACAAGAAGCCTTATATACCTTCACATCACTGAATGTTAAGGTGGAGCTGCTCTTAGTGCTTCATTAACGAGTGGATGCCCTCAGCCTGCACACTACAAGAATCAGAGCACGGGGCCGTCCTTCCTAATGAAACACCACTGCACCAGACACCACTGTCATGTGCAAAATGGACAAGACAGTTGGCATTTTGCACTCTCCTCCATTATCATCATTCATCTATAGAATTTCTTGATTAAAAAGCACTATGGGGGAACAGCTAGGCTATGTTTGCAGCATTATCATCTTCTCTGGCAATAACTGAAAGTACCATCTACAGTCAAATAGGATTTTTTGCCATTCTTGGCTCCTGGAGTTTAAGGACACAAGAGCCAATCACATGTGTGCTT
Organism: Molothrus aeneus; assembly: GCF_037042795.1. Taxonomy (NCBI): domain Eukaryota; kingdom Metazoa; phylum Chordata; class Aves; order Passeriformes; family Icteridae; genus Molothrus; species Molothrus aeneus. The sequence continues at coordinate 94,812,519 of NC_089646.1, forward strand.
TGGCAGCAGTCCAGGGCACTAATTTGTAAGGGCTTTAACCTGTTACATGGGCACAGGTTAATCTTGGAATCTAATTTGTCTGTCTGTTAAATGCGAACTGCTTGTGGCAAAGGCTGTGCCTTCTTGCCTTTCGGAGTAGTTTCTCTAACACAGGCACAACCACACCAAACAAAACTGATAACCTTAACGTGTATTAAGATATGAACAGACCATCAGCTGATCCAACACAACGGTTAGGAACTTACACCTTCCAAGTCACCTTTGTTAAAGCTGAACTCATTTAACAAACTTATACAAAATCTTCCCTTATTCATGTCTATATTCTAAATGACAAAAACGACATGCCATCGTTAATCTATTCACTTAGATAGCTTTGGCCAGTGGCAGAGAAATGTTCGTAATAATGTAGGCATATTTGAGATAGAACTACATTTGTTATTGGAGGCCAAAAGACTCTGTTAGCAATCATTTTTAACCAGGTTCTGTCCAGGTTCTTCTGAAAGCTGATGATTCCTTTAAAAAGCTGTTTGAACACTAAAGAGATGTTAAACACAAGGTATGTTCCACAATCATAAGTAGTAATTATTTTTCCCTCATTTATCAAATGAAAAATGAAACAATTTAGCCTTCTACTCCTTTTTGCTGGTAGTGAATACTCTAGAAGAGGGAAAGCCACAAATGACCAAAGTGAATGGGGCCATTGCCATGTTGGCAATTAAGTAATTCAAGACTGGGACATCTTTACCCATCTGCTGGGGTATTGAACTTCATGACATGTTTGTAAACTTCATCAAATGCTTTAAAATACCATCATATCTTCCTTTCCCCTACTTGCTTATACCAGTACTAACAAAACAAAACATTTCAAATTTTATTGTTCTTCCAGAGCCCCACATTTCAGGTAGCTTGTGAGCCACGTGGCAGATGAAAAAATGCAAGACATCCAACAGCACTATTTAGCACATGGTTTTCACTCTTTGAACTTTGCGACTTCTTTGATTCTGTTTCCTCATTATGGTCACATTCTCCTAAGCTGATATATTCCATGTGCAGTACAGTAATTCTCCTTTTATATACAATACTGAAAACCTTGAAATTATGCCATTTTCATTTGTGCAGGAGATGCAGAGGCAGAGGCTGCCTTTAACGTATATTTTCTCTTGGACAGTGGAAGTTTTTGAAAACAGAAAATGAAAAGTGAAAGACTTATAGTAAACATTTAACTTCTCTATAACAATCTAAAAAGGCCATACTTGCAATATTCTTGTCTTTTCAAAGTTAAATGATGAGGCCCATTATACCTACTCAACAACATGTGCTCTCAAGGAGGTAAGTTCCTAGGCAAGAGAATGATGCAAGCCTCTATGTGTTTAGCCAGAAATGTATTTGACTTAAAAGACATAAATAAAATCAGAAGGAAATAAAATGTGTACTCTAAACCTATTCTTTTTTGGTCTCATCTTTTTAGCAACTGGCACCCATGTTAAAAAGGGAGGACAGAGTAGGCTCTCAAAGTCTCTCTGCAAACCCACTAGATAGGCAGAGATTATTTTGCAAGTCACCTAATTAAAGTATTTCTCTAAGTAGATAACGGTGCTCTTAACAGATGATGGCTGTCAGAAAATCACATACACTGATGGCCCTTGCAAGGCAGCTTATGCTTCACTCTTCCTGAAATGCAGAAAGAAAATACAGGAGACAGCACTATCTTCCAGGCTAAGTTTTGTGAAACCGAAGAGAGATGTCAGTTCAGTTAATTGTGCAGAAGAGTCTGTCTTCCCTCTCTTTTCATGCCCATGAATAACAGAGCAGTTAACAATATTGACATTCAAACCATCATCAGTGGGCATCTGAATTAACACCTCAGAGAGATGAACAGACAAGTTCACACCTTTCAAATTTACTGGGCTAAAGGCACTTCTGTAGACATGCCTGTATCAGTAACACTTGGTTAAGACTTCTGAGGCACCATAAAAGTTAACAATTTATTTTTCCTTAATAAAAGCTATGCCAGTGAAAAAGAAAGCAGTTGAAAAAGTATACTGTAGTATTACATAGCAATATTGTCCAAGTTCAGATTAGCACAAAATTGGTTGCTTACACTACAGGAAAATGTTTTTGCTTCTTTTTATAAGATTTTCTCTGGGGTTTTTATCAGTTGTTGCTCCATGTGACTACAGACAAACAGTTCCTTTTCAAATAGCAACCACTCTAAGCAGCACTTTATACAACAGCTAACCTGTAATTTAGAAACCAGGGAGCAATTTTCTTACAGGAGCTGCTTCCTCCATGGCTTTATCAGACCTCACCCAAACATTCAAGGAGCTATTACATGGTTATGGTGCTTAGATAACAAATCCACCTTTATAATAATAATCAGAACAAGTTTTTCCTAAGGACTTTTAATCTACCCCAAGCTGAGTACCTAAACCCACACTATAAAGAAAACAGCTTTGCACATTACAGCCGTTTTCCAAACCTATGAGGGTTACCCAGCTACAGCAATCCCACCTCTTCCTCTTCACAGCGCTGTCTTTACCACAACACTCTTTGGTATTCACAGCATTTTAGATTTTAAAGGATGATAGAATAGCTAGCTCTTCCTCCTCTCTCTTAATTAATTCTGACTCTTCACCTGTTTTCCATTTCATATTCCCAGAGACATAAACTGTAAAAAATTAGCTCTTATTTATACCTAATAACATTTTCAGTTGAGGAGCTTATATTGGAATCATACTTGCTTGAGAGATACTGAATCCCCTTGAGACTGTCTGCCACAGATATTATCCCTTTTAATTTCCAATTCTTTTTATCACAAACCTTTCTCTACGCTACGGGACTAGGGAGATTACACAATAGGTGCTCTAAATAGAAGTGCTCCAAGATTCTTAAATCTCCATCTCCATCTCAAATTGCTACTTAAAAGCCAGTCAACTTTGAAGAGTTTTTGTAACAGGGAAGGTCTCAGTGAAGCGAGTATTTCCAGTTTGAGTTACCTAGCCCTTTAAATTCTGTGTACCATCCATTTCTACGCATAATGCTGACTGAGAACTACAGTCTCTGCTCCTATCATTTTTTTCTCCACAGTCTTAAGTGGGGTCATCTCCCTTATCACCACGGAATCAATGCCAGGTTACCATGCCATCAATTTAATTGAGGGGAGGGCTGCTTAAACCATCTCACATTTCCCATTGAACATAATGGGATTCTGCCTCCTCCTGACCTGTGGTGGTGAAGGGACCTTCCCCAGGTGAAGGCTGGACTGCAGCCCAGCCACCCCTACTCCAAACCCCACTGCCCCTCCTCTCCCAAACACAGGGGTCTCCGTTAATCCTCCCTGTCAAAGGCAGCTGGGAAGAGAGGGACTTCCAAGACAAACACTGCCTCCCCCATTCAGATATTTAAATAGCATTTGGTACTTTTACAAGGCACATGCTCTCCAGGGTGAGACATGCATTCAAGAAAAGCTAGTATGGGAGAAAAGGAAAGGAAGAGCACCTCGCTTCTAGAGAGAGCAAATGTAAATAATTAGTCATTGGTGCTAGGTTTTGCTTGTTTTTTAAATACACAGTAAACAGATACCTTTTGCTCAGCAATCTTGATGACTGCCATCCTTAATGAGGTTTTGGAAGTAGGTTATGACTTCTGTGGGGAAGAGGATGAAAATTTCTGCTCCCCTATCCTTTGCTGGGTGCCAGGGTTTTGGAAATTGCACATAAAGCTCTATATTGCTGCAGTGTCCTTTGTGACAGCAGTAGAAACCAGTAAGTGCTTTTGAAGAAAAAGTGAGAGTATTGGAACAGAAATACAATGGGTTTATTTGCATTGCTAGGATTCTCTGGAAACCCCCAAAAAAGGGTTTTGTGGTCATTCTCCTTTTCCTTTCTTTTTTCTCTTTTCTTCACCATATCCAAAAGATATTGGTAGAAAGTACTATCATTATCCTTACATATTATGCATATTACATATAATTACATCTGTATATAGTGTGCATATATATATATATGTTATGAACATAACACAACTCCCACCCAAAATAGCAAAAATATAAACTACAGAAAGGATTCTTATTCTAGTATGGAAACAGATATTTGCAAAGAAAATACACAGAGAAAGATCTATACAGTATTTTTGATACCTAATATGGCTTAAATAACTTCTATCATGACCAATCTTCTCTCTTCAATGACAAAACACAAGCTAAATTCAAAAAGCACACTTCAAAACATTGCCTGCTAGCCCCTGAGAATTGAACACAGATAATCTTTCTTTCAGGTGCAGCACATTATCTGATCAACACTACACAAACTGATTTCCATAAGAAATTCTAGCCTAATCATGCAACCTTCATGTTAATTTAAAAAATAGTCCTTGATTTTGAAATGAAGTTGAAAGTATAGTGTCAGAACAAAGTGAAAGAGTTATCATTAGCCTTCAAATGTGACAAATAAGAAAGACACAAACAAGTGTCAGGATAATTAAAAAGGCATTGTTCATTTTTTAGAAGGGGGAAAAAATGAATTGCACGAGAAATATTAAGCTAACAAAGAAAGAGCAAATATGAGTAGAAAAAATGACAGTTATCTGCAAAATTCATAAATGTGTCTTTTGTATAACCGTAATGATCATATTTTATGCTGTCATTTTACATTTAATTGCTCACCCTGGTACTTTACTTCATAGCAGCCATCAGTACCCCACAGAGCCAGATGCTGAATTGCAAAAAAACATACTGTGACCACAGACTTATAGGAAAGTAACTTTGCTGAGCTGTGGTGTATGACAAGTTAATTTTTGCAATTATACTTTTTCCAAGAATAAATGAAACTGCAGGTCATTACTATTCTATATCATTAAAAAGAGGCAGAAAATGTTCTTGATCATAAAGGCCTCAAACTCATTTTATCATTACGTTGACATATGAAAGCAACTTTACAAGCTGCTTTTGCTCAATGTGACCTAATGAAATAAGCACCACCTCAGCTGAAATATGTAAACATCTTGATACATTAAGAAGCACATAACTAAAGAATATTGTTATTATTACACAGTGCTAACCCATCATATGTCAGGAGAGAAATGCTATATGGGCTCAGCTTACTCACAGCTGTTAGCTCTGCTGTATTACACTGCATGTCAAAGTACTGAAGGGACACGGATGCTCAGTTGTCATGAAGCCTAAAATTGTCCCCTGTTCATTTCTCTTCCTAAGAGTCATTAAATGTTAGAAATGTTTTTTAAAAATAATTAAGCATGAGTAATGTCCATCACTGTCAAACTGTCTGTGCAATCAAACAGCAAGAGAGCAGATATCATTATGAAACACGTAATGTCTGCCTTCTGTATCTGTGCTTACATTATCTGAAAACTGACTAAGAATTCAGAAGTTGGGATGTTCTTTACATTTCAAAATATTTACTGTACATGGAGAAATCAGAAATTCTCAGTGCATTCTTTCTCATAAAATGCTTTTTCATTTTCTGCACAATTGCTTTACTTTCCCATCACCAATGCAAACTATAACACTCAAGTGAAGAGAAAAAGAGATTCTGCTTTCCAGATGAATACATTTATTAAGACAAAAGAATGAGAAGAAAATGTTTCAATTGTCATTGCATCTGTTTGCAATAAATGTCAAGAGCCTTTTAAAAAATTGACTACAGAGCTGACAAAAGCCATCAGGTTGACAGGCAAAGAGCTGGAAATCCTCACTTCACCCACTGAACAAGAAAATACAGGGACCCCCAAGCCACAAAATACCTTGATTTTCAGAATCTTCTCTGCCAACCCATCCAATCCTTAATATTGACTGAGCCACATATATAATTTCTTAGCACATGCTTTAGTATATCTCCTAAATTAAGAGTGATTATTTACTTCAGTTTTCTCTTCTGAGAATGAGAGAGCAGAGACCAGTAGAGAGGTAATGGAAGAAAAGGTTCAATAAATCCTGTGTCTGAGATTTTCAAATTCATGGAATTAACTAGAAACAAAATCTAATACGATTTTTTTTAAAACAGTTCACATGTTACTTCATATCTTCATCCCCTATTCTCATCCAAGTCCTAGTGATTTCCTTCCGAACAAGACCCTTAACTACTCTGAAATTATTTATAAATGTTAGAGTTTGATAATTTGGAATATCTCTCCCTTTTTCTTCCCTTGACCTCCTTGCATGGCAACCATGGATCCCTATATACAAGATTCTCTCTATTCATAAACAGGTTCTGCAACAGCAGCTCTACTGTGTTTTCATAAACACAAAACAAGCATCTAAACACACTTGCTATCAAAAAAGAATATCACAAACATTGGACATAGTTGTTTCTTCTCTTACTTAGAAACTAAGAATTTATTGCTTCAAGGAAATATTTTTGTCAAGAAGAAGAAATTGGAATTACAGAGAGAAAGAAGTATGGTTTGAACTTCATACCATTGCATACAAGTCCTCTATAGAAATGGAACACTATCCAATTAACTCTGTGTAGCTACAAAATAGGAGGAGATTGTCCATAGGCAGGGTATCAAGAAGCTTTTAAAATCTCCAGCAGCACAATTTTAATCTCAGTGCATCCTATTTGCAAACAAATCATTGCTAAGGAGAGATAAAAATTTACTATTGTGAATAAAAGAATAATAGTAAAATATATTCATAGTACTTAGTAAAGAATATATGTCTTGTCCTGGACTACCAAATACTTTGCTAAAAATTTGTATATGCAACACGGAACCTTTTTTCAAATTTTTTTTGTTCAATGAAGTTTTAAAGTTATACTTATTTACAGGATGAGGAAGAAAAAGGTTTTCCTCATGTAGAGAAAAATTAGAAAACAGGCACTACTATTTTTAATCTAACAATCTCTATCAGTCCTCCTGTTACAATGATTTTGACACATCACAATTCTATTTAAAACCCAAAACACAATAAGAAAGCAGAAATCTGCAGCTTACTAACCACCAACACCTGTGCAATGCAGCAACAATGAAAGGCAACATGTGTTCCCTTCCTGCTAGGGAGGCAGCATTTAGGAAAATGGTAAGAACCTGAAGCAGTTGTTATGAGGTTACTTACATAAGCAAGGATATGGTAAAATAATCTTGTCTGCATGGGCAAACCTTTGTAAACTTGTGAGACCTAGCTCAATACAGAGACATGGGATTACATATGCAGAACAGTTCATAGAACCAGGGCTTAACACATGAAGGACTAAAACCTACCTACCTACTATCTCTTCTTCTTTCACTGTCAGCTTTCATCTGTATTCATTATTTTCAGTGTAAAACTGCTTTTGCATACCTCACAATATACATATATTTTATTATATGCAGGACTAGAAGAAAAAAAAATAGCATTATCCTACAGGAGACTGCTTGGGCTTTTTTTCTGAACCCTTTACAACTCCCTTTCACCTTCAAACCAAAGGTAACAATTTTTGACAACCAATAAGCAAATCTAAAATAAAATACTATTAAAGCTCTTGTTCACAAAACAACATTAAAGCCACAGTACTGCCATTTGATACATTATTAGAAACAAAAATACAATGTTTATTAAAATGTAATAATGTAATAGTGGAAATTTTAAAAAATAGCAGATGGTCTTTAGCTGTCAAATATGGATTTTTCATAGCTGGTACACAATTTACTGTCACAGGCGCTTTGGTGCTACAGAAGTATTAGTACAGCTATTAACTATTTAATTCTTTAGCTGACACTGTTTTAGGATAGGGATTTAAATAATTTACTTCTACATTCTACTGTTCAAATTTTGCTGCTAGGAATTCGTGCAACAAAGTTGTAGAAAAAACATGATGCTTGTTGATAGTAATATAAGACAGGATTATTATAAAAACCAATTATATCTTTTCATTCTCTTTTTGCTTAATTAAAGCAAGAAGAATCACTATCTTTCTCAGCAGTAATCATGTGGAAGCTGTATAGCACAGATACAGTAATTAACTTAACCTTATCACTTAACTCTATTGGGTCATTGGAGTGAGGCAGTATCAGTGCTCAGAATCAATGCCATAATGCTAACATCTTTGAGCAGTTTGGAGATTGAATAATGCCATCTGTAAATGGACAGTCTTTGTTCCTGCTTAGCTATGCTGGATAAATGTTCCTGCTCATAACTTTAATATGGCAGCTTAACCATTTAATCATTGTACATTAATACATTATCAATATTGTGAACATGTAAGTACAAAATTACTTGTCAAAGTAATCAGATATTACCGATTTTTGTGCATAAATACGATACATGTGGGATTTTGTCTTAATTATATATTTTAATGAAAAAAGATATAGCCCAGATTTTTTTTTTCATTTAAGAGAGATTTGAAAAGAATGATCATTTCTAAAGATAAACTTATTTTTCCTTCATCTAAAGCAGATTTTTAAAGTGAAAAGGAATGTTCTGTATTTTCTTTGGTAAAATTAGCCAAGTGTGCTAAGTTTAGTGCATTTTAGCTATACAGGGGATACTTGGGCCTCTGAGGGATTTTCATAACTGAAGACTTGTGCTGTATCACAACAAATTAAGCGTAATTAAACACTCTGTTCAGTGTCTATTGTTAATTGCAGCAGCTAATTTGATGCTTAGTTAGTGTTATGTTCCGAACTATTTCCAAGCATGCAGAATTCTTCAGTTAAGACTGCTTGCTTTTAGCTCTAAATTTTTTTTTACCCTCGTTTGACAGATTTTAGCTCATTTATTACTTTTGTTAAACGATCAGAAATTCCCTTGCCAAGACAGTACTTTGAGGTCCTTCACTTTCACCAAGTCAGACACTAAATCATAGGGGACAATTATCAGCAAATGCTCTCCGACAGGCCCTAAGCCTGCTGAGGTAATGCAGCTGACAAACTTTGATGCGCCATGCCCGTGCACATTATGTTCACGTAGTGTGTACATCTGGGCACCCTTTATGGCGATGCAGCAAACAGCCAATCATTTATTCCACTCTAATTAGCACACATGTAAATCCTCACCAATCAAGCCACTCACAGGGTTACCGTTGTGGCAGCCATACAGCAAGCTGGCAGGACACGGGAAGAAAGTACAAGAAGCAACTATTGGGTTTGATTTGAACCTGCCGTCACGCCACGGCAGGTCCCCCCAGTCCTGACTGTAACCAGCTCTCCCCTTCACAACCCATCACTGAGCTCCATGCGAAAAAGGTCATCGGGCAGACTGCTGCCCGGCCAAGATGCTTTGATTCTTTGCAGGCTCTGGGAGCACACCTGAAGCAACGCGCGGCTCCGATAGCTCACAGCGCCGGAGCTGTCGCTGGCAAAAGTCAGGCATAGCTCTAAAGCATGCGGCACAGCATGGAGTACACGCTACCTCAAAGAAGCACTGTCCACCTCAATATTTTAGACCCTGTTATGTCGCCAGGAAACTATCTGCCAGGTGTCAGCATCCCTTTGCTTCCTCACAAGCCCAGGTGTCTCTGCAGTAACCCTTTTATTTTGAAATAAATAGCAAACGCCTTCAAAAGGACAGATTCAGGCATTCAGAGAATCTACTGACACTGGTTTATATTATGCAACTCCAAAGAATACAGTGTGCTTTGAAATACCTAAAGTGGTTAGCTCCCATTTCCCAAAATTGAATCAAAGCGGTATGTAAGACCCTACAGTGCTATTCATTACTAAATTAGAAAATGGTCTATTTCAAAACAGCTTTAAAATGTACATGCATATTGTCAAAGATACAACAGTTAGCCTAATAAAAGTATTCCTCAAAACAGAGAGTTTTTCTTTTTAGAACAAAAATCCACCTAAATCCCGTGCCTTCATGCTTTCAGTGCTTACTGCAAGAAAAAAAAGGAGCAAGTAAAACTGCATTTAGCAGTAGGATTTAGCTACACTGATTTACATTTTTATTCAATGGACTTCAAGGATAAAAGACACATCCAGTAAATGCATTTCAAACTTTTTAAACGTATGTGTATTTGTACTCACCACTTATCTTCATCTACATCTAATTAAACACGTTTACAAATTGACTTGTTATATTATACAAATTAATGATGCAAATATCTATGAGAAGTATGGCATTAGTTCAGTTTTCAAACAAATTGTCAATAAAGTATCACTAGAAATAATTATTTTTGTAAAAATTATATGGACACCAGACCGTGTCATATAATTTTCTTTTCGGACAGAAAGAAAAACTAAATTGTTCTGGTCCTTCTCCAGACAAACTGGATCAAAGACAGATAAGAAAAATCTGCTCAAGAACAGTTAGAATCTTATTTTTAATGAAGTTTTACCAACAAAAGAAAATTTTAAATGAGATTATCTTCTCACAGGAAAACAAAACCAGGAAAATAATGCAGTGAATATTGCAGGTCTACCAAAAACCAACAAAGCGAGCAAGCATATTTATCTCAGCTTCCATTAACAGCAAAATATTTGGATGTGGTAAAGAGAACTTTCTTCCTGACATTATGGATGCTTTCACAGTTGATGCTGCCTCTCCAGTTAGTCTGCCTTTCCTACAGACCTACTACCAAGGGGAAAAGCAGGCTGTAGCTCTCAGCCTGGATCTAGGCACTCAGGTAAGATGGTCTCTGCCAGATAGGCCAGAAATCTCTGTCCACTTGAGCTTGAGGAGAGTCCTTTGGAGGAGAGGGGCAATCACCTTACGAGTCTTATGGCTTATGAACTCACTCCTGGGATATCTGTAATTTACCTACTAAAATTACACACTTCCAATTTACTTCCAAATCAATTGGAACATTTATGTGACAGCATGGATGCTCATGGCTTTGCCAAGACTGAGGTCAGGAAGGGTGGCCAGTGCAAAGTGCTGGTTGGTTTCCTCCTTTCCACCCCCTGAAGTGACACACTCTAGGGCTAAAAAAAACATCAAATACCAACCAAGCACTGCTCCTGCAGGGATCACACCCTCACATCATGGATGAGGAAGGTTCTGGAGCTGCTGGGGATGTTCAGCCATCACACGAAGCCCACCAGCCCCAGCAGCCACTCAACCCCCAGCCAAAACCAACTATTTCCATGCCTCCTACAGCACTGTGAGCCTTTAGCACACAGTACAGGGGGCAGAGAGATCACTATGAATATCCCTCTTCCCAATAAGTGATCTTTTCAGGACTCTTACCTAAATACACACTATCACGAGACTTCTAGTGAAAATGGCAGGCTGTTGTTGGCACCACAAACCCAAACACAGAAGGCCCTCATGGTTGAAGCCATGCATGTAGGCATGCAGGAGGCAGCACCCTCTGCCTTTGGGCTCTGCCAGCCAACCCCAGGGTCACAGCCTGCTCTTGGGGAGCAGAGCCCCCATTAAGCCCCAGTGGGCAGGGATGATCCCAGAACCAGACTGGCAGCATGGCACAGGCAGAAACCCCATGAACCATGATCAGATGGAAGCACCTACACTGCCCAGGAATAGGGTAAGGCAAAGGAAGAGTGAAATAAGGTTCTGTGGTGATCAACAGCTGAGCATCACATTGCTCCCTACACTAAGAAGCATTGGCTGCTGTCTCCTGCACCAGTTACTGGATAAAGTCACCACAAAGCAGGGTCTGTGCTGCCCAGAGCATCTGAGGGGAAGGTGGTAATCAATGTACATTCCTCTGAGCAGAGAGAAAGGCCACAGACAGACAAGTCACCTACACCAGCTCTGTGGCAATTCTACACAGATAGATGAAAAAATACATAATGATCATATTTCCTCCTTTTAAGATGTGTCTACAATTTTTTTTTTAATTTAAATGTTTGATGCAAGATAGGATTTTTCATTTCCTCATTATCCCAGAATGAAAGAATATTGTCCATGTAACAATGCAATAAAATTTTGAACACAAATGCTTACAAACTGCTCAAAGCTCACTAAGTATCCCCTTTGATCTGTTAATAAAATAAATAGAGCAACACATTAAGTAATCTGATCTAATACTAAAATAAAAACCTTGTGTTTTTTAATCCTTCTTCTAGTTTATGGGCACTTACTTTTTTATTTATTATGTGTCATTTAAATGGAAAATAAAAACAACTCGGTATTTCCATTCTGCATTTTGAACTGCAGCTGCTTTACCTCTTCTGGCTATGCAAAAAATGTCTAGAAGTTACACATCAGGAGCTTTTAGAAAGATCCACTTATTTCACTTCATTACATGGTGGTGGATGTTCTCTGACAGCATAGTAGGAAAAACAAAACAGTAGCTGCATCATTGTAATCAACATCATATCCCCCAAATCCTATGGTCACACCAGAAAAGGCAGCAATGCCCCTATGCCATCTGCATGTCACTTCAACTGCTCCACTGTCAGCAAGCAGGCCAGCCCACTACAGTAGTTGGGTCAGCATGATTGCCCTGCAGCCTCTGAAAACCTGACCTTTTTGTCACATATGAGTCAGAGAGCATTATTATAGCTCTATGCATGGCTCTAGCAGGGCCACACACTCAAAACAGCATCCCGGCCACCTTGAGGAAGAACAGATATAAGAAACTATTCAGAATGATAGATGATCCTGAGAACGTGAAAAAAGTAAATGAAATACAGGAGACCTCTCTTTTCATTAGGGAAAAAAAAATGTTCAGTGAGGATTAATAAAAATTATGAAGGGAACTGACGCAATCACCGTAGGTGGCTATCTCAGCTCATCTCAAATGCAAAGGCAAGGAAAGCTCGCCGTAGCTATAAAAGGCAAAGGCAATCAGGCAAGAAGGGCAAATATGTAGGAACTCTAATTAACGAACAATAAATGCATAAAATAAACTGCCAAAAGATGAAATCAAAGCAGGTACCTTTTTTTTTTAATGAGACAATACACTGGTCCACAATTATTTTTTGTAGCAATTTAATTATGACAATGAATGGTGTTCCATTTTTTTTTCTTGTTTCTTATGAGAAATTGTAAAGCAGCTTGTTAAAGTAACAATTTTTTTTTCTTCATTTTCTCTTTAAACATGGTTCCATCAGCTTAATGGCATAAAAGACTGATGTGCTGTGTAAATTCTTGCCCGTTGAACTCACCTGAACCAACATATACTACTAGCAGGAACAATATTGTTCCAATAGTGCCCAAAGACAGCTTATTTGCAGTCTACAGGATCTGCCTGTTTAACTTAAATGAAAATTCAGTGGTTTATAATATCCAGCGAGTATAAAATTTCATGATTGTAATGACATTTTCTGCACTAAATTCTACCCATCATTTCCTCTAGGCACTATTTGCTATGCTTCCTGGAAGGCCTGACAGTATTTGAGTAGTCTGTAGAACAACTGGAACACCTCTATCCAACATATTTAGGTAAATAAACCCAAATAGGATATAAAACTCCTGTTAAGTAAAAAGATCTTAATGTCAATTTACGTTCAAATTACGTTTAAAATTCTGATATAGAAAATAATTTGCAATTATTGATTACTTTTTTAAGAAGTTTTACCTCTGTATAAAACTTTTTGTAAATTTGAGATTATCTGGGATGAAACACCTCATATGATATAAATTACCTAAATTATATAAATTGTTTCACCATATACGTGCCTCAGGTGTTTTACCTGTGAAAATTAAGTCCATGGTGTAGCAAAACCATTCACTACATGAGACAAAAGTCACAGAGCAGTATTTGCAAATAGAGCAAAGCATATGACCAATGGCCCACATAACCCATCTAATACAAAAGAAGAGTGGTTATTCCAGAGAATCTAAGTAAAGGACTCCAAGACTGCTTTACATAAAGCCATGTTAGCTATTTATGAAGAGAAGCACTTTTCTATCACTCTCAGGACCAAACTCAAGCTAACATTCTCTCCCTGGATCACCACAAGTGGCCCCAATTCTTCTGTACTCAGGCTCACTGTTGAGTAATGGCTAAAGAGAATGTGGGAGGATATCCTTGAGGATCTTAACACTACCATTGCTGCCAAACACAGAGATTCCAGTAAGTCACCAGATGCCTGGCAGAACTCTCCCATGCCACATGTCCTTCTTCAGAGGGTAAATAAGAAAATGACAAGGAATGACAGTCAAAGGCTTCGGGGGCACAGACTCATCCCTGCCCCCTGCCTTTTTTCTTTCTTTTTTTTTCCTCTTTTTTTTTAAATCTGTCACCTCTACTATTCCTGTTTCAACCATTTATGTAATTTCATTGTCTGTTATGGCCATCTCCTTATTTGCAGGGCCTGTAGGCATTAATTTTATTTAATATACTATATGCTTGACACTCCACATGGTGTTAATGAGTTGCCAGCTGCCTGTTGTGATACAAGAAGTAACCATAAACCCAGTGTCGCCTTTACTCCTGCACTGGTTCAGTTTTCTATTGTGACACATAAATGTCAACTGGTATGATCAGAAGTAAACAGTCATGACAGACAGGAAAAAAGGAGCTGACAGTTGAAGGTGATGATATCCATTAGGCTTCTACAGCTGCCACCTCCTGGGGAGACTGCTGAAGGATTTGAAATGTGGTGCAGAGCTCCTGGCTAACATGGCTCTATGACAAAGAATATGCTTACCTTCAAAATACCTGGCCTACCACCTAACCATCTGGCTTATTATCATTCAGATAAATCCACTTATATGCACAGGAAGGAGAAAGCCATGATGGAACACCAGAAGTGCATAAAAAGGGCAGAAACATTAGTCAATCAGCCCGATGATACTCGAACAGTTGTTAAGGGAGCACGTCATTGCCTTGCTCACTTAACCATGGACATAAAAGAAAAGAGCTTCCCAAAAAGACAGAGTTTAAGATTTCAATTAAATTAAGCTGAATCTTAAGATGTCCATCAAGAGCAGTTAGAAGGATTATGTCAAGTCAATCTTTATTCACATTTTACTCTTTGTGATAGTAGATTAAACACTTCATTTTGTTGAAGAGAGAACTTTTACCTGATAAATGCAGAAGTAAGAAAAATCACTCAGGTTAAAAACCAAGCCAGTTTTCTTATCACAACCCACTCCACTGGACTTTAGGTTGTGCAAACCAACCAAAGCCTGCATTTGACGTGTGAGAGGATGACTGAAGAAATTTCAGACCGCCCAGTGTGTGCAAATCCCCAGCAGACGCCAGTGCCTTTGCTCTCTCTCCCCCACACCTCTGCGACACAGTCACAGAGATGTCAGGGCAGAATGCAATCCTCAGATGGCACGTGTACCTCTAGGCTGCTGCAATTTAAGCCAGGGCTAACATAGCTCAACCCAGAAAATTAGAGCTGTAACTGCTTCCATGATCTCCTCTTTCCATCCCCCCACACCAAGAGCAGTATTTTTCCTTATAAGCAGCTCAGATAATTGCCTTTATTATACACAATATTCATTCCTTAGATTTTCATCACCAATAGAGCTATTATAAATTATTTTAGCTGTACTCTTCATGCTTTTATCCCTGTATTGATTTTATTTTTAATGTAAACTTTTAAATTATAATGCCAGAGAAACAACTACTTATATAGCTACAAAGGCTAAATTAGCAAGACCTGAGAGAAAAGTGCTGAAGATATTTGATATGAAACATTAAAAGCAAATGTTATTTTATGTAATACTAAAATGTAAAGAAATGCAAATGTAAATGTAGTTCCACCTTCCAGGGTACAGCAATAATAAAGTATTAGATTCAAGCATCATAATTAACTTAATCAGATGGAGTTTTCTTTAATTCCCTAATTCTTTTCCTTCAGCCATCTAATCTTTTCTCAGGTTGAAGAATATAATCATGAAAAACACCAGCAGATACTACTGAAAATGTCTCCCTTTGCTTGTGTTACAGTAAAGCACTGAGTACTTTGCAGCATGTCTAGCATTTGGCCACTGCAGTATTTTAGACACATAGAAACACATCCCCACATCTACTAATAAAACAGGACTTAGGGAATATCTCCTTTAAACAGCTAAATGGATCACAGAATTTAAAGGCATGTTTCATCTGGTCTCTATAAAGGTAAGCACACATAATTACTGTATGCAGAATCTCAGCATTTGCAATTAGTTGAAAGCAATTCTGGTAAAAAAAAAACCTGTTATACCATGGAATTAGAGCAATAGGTTAAATTGCAATTTTTGTCAACAAGTCCATTTTTACTCTATCGATTTGCACAAGGTGATACGATGCACTGATCTGAATCTTATACAAAGAAGTGATATTGCACTAATTGAAAAATAATTGGATTCACCCCACTTTATAAGATTCCTTTGCACTATCAAAGTTTTAATCTCTGACGAGTTTTGCAAAATTCACAACCTAAAAGTCACTGATTTATATCTTAATTCAGATATGTCAAATATTTCAAGGTGAGGAATTCCAAAACAGCAGACTGTGCAGGCTGCAATGCAAACATGAAACAAAAGTGAAAATGCTAACATTTTCTTTCCATATATTGTAGCAAATTAATTGTGTGTTTTGGTAACGTAGCTTATTAGTTTTGCATAATTTAAGTTTTAATTCATCGTTTAATTTTTAATTAAGTAGTCTCTTTCAAGATGAGCTTTCTACTCGCATTTTAGTTAGATGCTAAACATGCAATGCATAAAAGCAGTGGCAAGAATGTAATATTTAGTTCATATGATTTCTCTGTGATTTCAGACATGAAAGTAACCAATTTTTCAGAGTATAAAATAACAGCAATTGTAAAATGTCATATAAATTTTAAATAATTAAAGACCTCTGAAAATATCTGAAAAAGTAGTGGAGCAATTATAGTGAGAAGAAGAGCCACATACTTTTCATAGATTATAGATTTTGCTATGGGTTTTTGGTTTCAGTAGTTTGGTTTTGTTTTGGAGTTGGGATTTTTTTTTTTTTTTTTTTTTGGGGGGGGGGGGTGTTTCTCTCCACAAATCCTACAATTTTGCTAGAGCAATAAAACAGGATTTCACAGTTCTAACCTCCCTAGCAAACATGACTAACAATCATGTTGCTATGCAATTGCTATCCAATTCCAAATAGAGAGAAATAGGGGAAGGGGTACATTTATTTTTGCACATAAATAAGAAATTTAAAAACAAAAATTACAAGCAACATACAACTATTTAAAGTTGCAACAAAAAGAAAATTGGCATTAATTGTAATTATCCACTTACATGAATGTTTATCTGTGCGTATGAAAAACCACTTAATTCCAACATTATAAACTCAATGGATGTGAATTTGTTAAATGTTATTAGTTTGAGTTACATAAAATTTATTGACAGAAAAAAAGAAACAAACCAGCAACAACAACCAAAAAAACCCCAACACAACCCTTGTTTTAAGAATATATCTGTCAGTTCAACTGAATATTGGGAGTGCTCCCAGAATTTCTCAGGCCCACACAAGACTATTTTCACGGTGAAGGAAGGTTGACATCAACATACCTGAGACATGTAACAACAAAATCCAAAACTAACCTAACTGTATATGCTTTTTGCAGATTTAACATAAAGACATAAATATGAGTGCAACACCAAGCAGTATTACCTTTGCACATTTTCTCCAATGTCCTAAAAAAAACCCCAGTATTGGTTTAATTGTAAGTTTTTATATCAGAACTTCTTTAGTTATAAATAAGACTTCTAAATTGAGCTCCAAGTAGGAACATCTACAGCATCCAGAAAGCATCCCCAAACAGAAAAGTAACACCAGAAAAACACAAAAAAATACACAAAAACATACATGTCCCTTTCCTTAACAAAAGGGGAGCAGCTGGCTATTCCAGTTCTGGAAGATTCTGTGACTTGGTTCTATGACCAGTTGAGGGAAGGTTAAGTAATTTGAGTAACTTTCAGTCTCTAAACATTGCAGTGTATTTTACAATTGACTATTTACTAGCTGGATCAACTGCAGTGAAATTACACCTTAGAAAAAAACAATTCCTTGTAGGATTCATTATATAAATTCCAGTTTCTCTATTTCACCCGAAATTGTTAACTTCTGAGGGCATTCCTGCCAGGAGGCCAAGATCTCCCAGCTGCACCATTGCTGCCAGGCTCCTGTTTCAGTGGCATGCTGAAGTGGAGGCCCTGGAGGATGTGAATTCAAACAAATTTCCTCAAGCAAACTGCCATGAAGTCCCAGAAAATTTGCTAGGTAAGAAGGTAGAAACAAGTTGGAAGTTTGCACTTCCTTAGAATGTTTCATTTTGGGCAAATCCACATTCCTTAAAGAAAATGTTGATAAAATATTTTTGAACAGCTTCCTTGTCGCTCAGCCAGGTTTCTGGAGGAAATGAAGAGTAATGAAACCTTGCTTGGAGATCCCAGTCTAGAAGCTGGCCTCCCTTAGGGCCAGAGCTGCTCTCTGTGAACTGGGCAATAGCCTGTTCTTTTAAATCTGACTGCAGGGATCAGTTTTGTGATCTGAAATAAAGCAGCATCCAGTGGCTGACCCTGAGGTGCACAGTAAAGGTCTGTCATGGGAGATACACGTAAAGATGGGCTATGCACAACTTAACAGCAGAGTACAGTTTGTGTTTGCTCCTGCCCAACAGGAAGCTGCAGGAGGAAGCCCTGTTTTTACAGACCTCTGCACTGCTACAATGATCTGCTGCTCAGCTACCAATAAATGGGCATGGCAGAGCAAGAAATCACTGTAAGTCTAAAGTTTAGATTAATCACACTCATTCTTCTGCTTTACTGGGGTTTTACTGTTGTTTTAGGTGCTTTTGGTTGTGTTGTGGATTTTTAAACAACTGGCTAAACTACAAAGGCTACGATCAGCCAAAAAACACTGACTCGGAGAATACTAGCTCCCTCAGTTTGGCTAGCTTCTACTGAAGCCAAGTGTTTTGAAAAAATGAAGCTGTCCATATAATTTTAAGACTTTTTTGCATATGGGTTAAGATAAAGCCTGCAGAAATCCTAATGGAAATCCCCAAGCCCACTTTTAAATCAACAAGCTGAAAATATCAAGTAGGAGCTATAGAAGACTTGGGCTGAAACCTAATGGTATGACTTATGTCCAGTTGAACTTTCTGACAGGAAGACCTGGGTAGATCAACATTCACTACAGGAAATGGTCACTTATTAAGGGGGTTACAAAAACTTGTTTTCCTAGGGACAGAAATACAACATATAGTATTGAAGTACTCTCCAGCAGTTCCTCATCAGCAGGTTACTAGCACTGTAAAAAAAAAATAACTTACTGAGCAATTCAACATAGGTTTTCTTTCCCTGAAGTGTAGCAATATAACACATCTCTACACAATCAAAATCTGAATAATTGGGTCACTTGGCCTGTGTGAGTAACCTATTTTACTGTCATATTTATATAAACAAGCAATTATACTTAATAATCATTCACGCTGCTTGACTTACTAATCTTATCAGATAACAGAACGTGTGCCAGAAATATAAAAGAGCCATGACAAAAACTTATCACCTAGCCTTCAGCTGTATACAGAAGTCCTGGAGAGAATGAAGATAAAACAGATTTCCAAACTCACACACACCTCCCCATATCGAAGGTCAAGCAAGAAAGGATGGAAGCAATTCCTGGTTCCACACCCACAGATACCAGTAATGGCAGCCTCTTGCCACTAGAAGATGCATCAGAGGGCTGTACAGGCAGATCAGTACTTGGGTGCTGGTGGCAAGGAGCTGCTAAGATGAGGAAGGTGACACACTTGTGAGAAAAACTATTCCGTTATTCAGTACTAAACATTCATTTTGTGTCAAATTTGCAGAAATTTTGAGTAAAAGCACTGCTGATGGCTCAGTCTACATTATACCAAATATGTATCTGCACTACAAATGCCATGTTTAAACCTGGCACTCTGGTTTGCCTCAATGTGCTGATAACCCAGGAAACACCATGAGGGTGTAAGAGCTGGCAAACCAAGCCCAAAAAAACCCTGTAATTCTGCAAACAGTGGTTTTAGCAAATTCTGTCTTCTCATGATATTATCCTCAAGAGTTACTCAGTACCCAGCTGAACTTTCCATTGCACACAGCATTTCCTCTGCTGTGAGGACTGGCAAACACGACCAACACACACACACACAAACACACACACACACACCGGAGCCTTTCTTTCCATCAGGGCACTCTATCGTGTCTTTTTTTTCTTTCCTCCCCAGACACCTATCTCCACAAAACTTTGAGGAACAGAGGCCGTAACCTGAAGTACTATAATAAGGTGTAAATCATGTCTCTAAGACAGATCAGTCAAAGTAGGGGAAGGTAGTAGGCTGTTCATCTCTCGAGGATTTAAGACATTACCTTCAAATGAAAAAAAATAAGCATTTTAAAATTCCGTTTTCTTTTCACCTAAGGCCCTAGCAAACAGTATAAATTTTGAGCAGCCATATCTATTTTTCAGTGGCTAAACTGGCAAATGTTTCTGGGCATTGCCATATTTCACGAACCGTGAGGGGTTTTCTGCTGTAGTTTTGGGCCCAGTGAGATTCAGAAAGTACAAAAGGGCACATAAGATGCTGTACGTTTTATACCCAGTAAACTCTGATCTGCGATTGATTTACACAGTGTGCTAAGTCTTTATTTCTTTTCCTTTAGCTTGGCAACATAATTTCACTTTGATGGTCAGCCTTTCAATTAATCAAAGTGGACACAGCATTTGCAGCTTCTTTTGAAGTCAAAAAGAATGGTGTGCTCAGGACCTCTTAAAATGAGACCACTTATTTAGGTACTTAAAGATGGCTGTCAACACCTAACTCCAGTCTCCTAAGTTTGAAATTGCTGACTTTAGTAATTTGCCCAAGGAAAGTGAACCTGGGGCACAGAGAGAACTACACAAAATCTTACCTCTCATGACCAAGAAGTCCTTGGCTCTTAGTTATAAGTGCAGACAAAGCTCTCTTTTGACTGGTTTGCCAGTATTGAAACTCAACTCAAGTACGCAGAAGTAGACCATTTCTAAAATGCTGGTTTGGTCAGAACTGTTTTCTAGTGGGATCTTATGTCCAACTGCAATTATGTGATAATGGAATCCAGACATGGATTTACAGAAATCAGAGGAATATGGCAAACTTGTAAGGCATTTCTCTGTGTTTGACTACTCAGACGAATTGCATCCAGGTCTGCTGAGCCCTGGCTGTACCGTGCTTAATTTCAATGCCCAGAGGCAGACAGCCTGATACAGGAAGCAGTGGCTGACATTGCAGCCCAGCACACAAGCCAGCAACACACTTGCTTTGTAGAAGCGTTAACGCATTCACAAGACCTCTTCTCATAAACTAAGAAGTGCTGGAGCATTAAGAAAGTCTAGGAAAAAAGAATTAGCATCAGGGTGGAGCTGATACATTTTCCAGTCCAGTGTCTTTTTTCCCTCAGTTTTGTGTCAAAGAGCTTGTCTGTGCTGACATGCAAGTGTAGCTGGCACAGGCGACAGGAGATGACGTGCTACATGAGGGAGACACCAGAGCTCGTATCGGGGCCATTGCAGGCTGGTTCCTGGTTGCTGGGCCATGGCGAGCCTAGAGCACCAGACTGTAGCAGTGGCCGCCCCCTACCCTTGTTAAATCAAAGCAGCAGCAGCATGCCAAACAAATGCTTTGCTTTGCTTGACAGACCTTTTAAGAGACATACATGAACTACAAAGGTAGTTATGGTGCTAGAAGGGGGGTGGAGGGGTTATGGTGCTAGAAACGGGGAAATGGATTGTACTTTGTAACTTGCCAGAGATCACAAAAAGCCATAAGCCCTTTTTCCTTCTGTTTAGAAATGCATCTTGCTCTTCAGTTGGAACACATAATACATTACATCCGAGTATGGCAGGTAAAATACTTGCTTTGTAAAGTTTTTGGTGTGTACTGATTCCCAATACTCTCTTCTCCAATAGAGAGAAGGAAAGTTCAAAATAAAGTCAATATTTAGATAACGACAAGCATACACTGCCATTCATCTAATGCTAGTCCACCTTTTCTTCAGCAAAGTATTTTGCACTTCATATATATTATGAAACATTCCTCCACTGCAGTATTTTTGATACCACAAGCATTTCCACTGGTAGACCAGATTTCTAGACCTATGGCCCTTAATAGAAACAATACAAAATAAAATTTCCTCAAAAATTTTCAAAATGAGGAGAGAAGGAAGCAACTCAGAAAGTACAGAAATGGCAGCACATACCCACCACAGAATAAAATCTGGATGATGCTGTGTTTCAGTGTCACAAGTAGAGATATAATCAAAATCTCACAAGTAGAGATATAATCAAAAGATTTCATAGCTGATATATGTCTTCATCTACAAAATGTAATACTCTCATAATCAGGTATTTTCAAAACCCAGATTTCTAATTTTTACTGAAGATTTCATATTTTGCATTAGGGGTTTATTATTTTTAAAGGTTTAAAATGCATCAGTAAGAACACAGGATGTGCTAAGACATTACATTTCATACATTCTCAATTCTGCCTAAAACACTCAGTTTATCTCCCTCTCAAGTCTCAACTTTTGCAACAGCAACCGTACAGCAAATTTTCCCAATAAACTGGGATTTACAGGGCACTACTGGTTGACAGTAAAAGTTAAAAAAACTTTATACCACTACACTACAGTACTTACTGCACTAGCAAACAGGCAAAATGTAAAATATGATTATCTAAGTGATCCTTAGAAGACAAAAGTGTCGACCAGTCCATATTATAAAATTCTTGAAATTAAGAAATTGCAATTTTTAAAACAGAAATTCTTGAAATAAAAATAGAAGCAAATGGAATAATCTGTTCAATTAACTGTAACACAGTAGCCTATGATAGCAGCTAAACTAGGACTCAGAAGTTTATCAGGGTAAAGAAATGACAATGTTTAGTATAGCACTCTGAAAGAGACAGGAACAAAACACTGCTTCCCATCACTTGTATTTGCTTGTAAAACTTAAATTTGCTTGTAAAACATGGGTGCCACCTCAGAAAAACAGTCACATGCCTAAATAATCTGCAAAGCCTCATCGCAAACACCACCAAAACTATGTCTCAAGGAAATAAATCACATTTAAGACAACTGAACTCGTAGGAATACTGCAAAAAAGTGCGTCCCTTAACACTTATTCCATAAAAGTTCCTATGGAAAGACAATCTTAAATGATCAATGTCATTTGGATGTGTTGCATCCGGCCTAAGTAATGGTGTTTAGACTTAGTAGCAGTAGACTTAGCAGACTAAGTAGAACTGCTTTGTGGGTGTATCTTAGAGCCCAATAATGCCCACTTACACAGATTAAGAAGATGATCAAAACATATTACACCTCCCAGTCTTCACATACAACCTACTTTCTTGAGGTACAAGAGGAATCAGAAATCTCTGAGCCTTAATGTAGAATCAAAAGCAAAGGTTGACCAGTATCACAAAGTATTTCTCAGCTCAGCACACTCAATGTAGTCCATTGTAAGCTCTTCCATTCCCTTCTGACCCAATCTGCTGCACATGTATGTTGTGCTTTACTGTGTACTCTGTAAACAATATTATGCAAAACCACAAAGTACCCAACAACACAGCATAAAAGCAAAAGACTTGCTCCAAACAAACACAGCTCACCTTCCCTTCTCTCTGCAGGCAGGGAGAGTGTCCTGCTCAGAACATCTCACTACTGAGTCAAGAGAAAGAAAAGGTGAGACAACTGCAGCAAATGCAAGGCAGCCAAATTTAAGGGTCCTTAAACACATGAATGTGGAACAGGTGAGCAGATGCATGCTGCCATGGGCATAGATCCAGTTACTTAGATACAAACAATCTGTGGAAATATTTGCTTAGCCTATTCAGTTCTGCAAACTGTGTCATGATTTGTATCACATGTGAGCAAATAACTCACAAATAGAGATTTATAAACAAACTGCTTACTGAAAATCACCTACTCAAGTCCAAGAGGCACATTTAAGCAGGAACAGAGCAATGGCCCTTCATCAAGCATCTGTGCCTCCAGCTTCCACATTTGTGTGGTCTAACACAATTCCTGAAAGCGGATAGCTCGCAGTGAGTCAATCTGGCTATGACACAGGAAAATAAACATTTACACAAACAGTTTTATATGCACCACAACTAACTAGTCAGTTTGCCATTACTTGGATGTCTTAAGTTTAGAAAATACAGTGCTATCTTTATTTGTTCTTTGCTTTAAAACAAAACACACAAACTCCACCAAAACTTAAAAGGGGTAATACTAAAACCAGCATTAAAAATATGACCGTGATGAAATCCAAAAATGTTTCTTCACATCACACGCAAGCCAGGGCACACAATTTATATATGTTTACAGATGATTATAAAGAGAGATTTTACATCACATGAAAAGTAACTTGTGTTTTATAGAGTAAAGATTAAAAGAATCACCTAGAGCCCCCTTTCTTGATATGTGGGATATTTTCTATTGCAGCCAATGACTTCATCTTTCTAACCCATTTCCCTGTTGCTACACCATTCCACCACCTCCCTGTTCCCAAGCAAGGCATCTCCTTGGCAGTGTACACTTGCCTCCAGGGAGCTGACCCCCAACTTTGGAAGGCTGAGATCAGACAGCATGGGTGTCCTGCAGGAACTGTGCTTGTTGATTTTCACTTTTCTTGTTTTCTCCTGCTGTCTCTCCTGTTACAACTATTCCTCTGCTCCAAAAGTAGCAATCCTCTTTTCCTCTGGATGTTTCTAATAAACCTCATCAGCTACGCTCCAAGGCAATTGATCTCTACTTCTGTCAAGCTCAAAGGCTGCAAATGCTACCTCATATCTGAGGAAGAGCTAGAAGTGCCTGAAGTTTATATGTCTTTTCCAAGGGTATCAGCTGTTCAATTATGAGGTATTATCTCTCTCCACAAACCTAGGCACTGAATTTTTCACACTGTATTGCTCATCTAAAAATTGTGCTCTGGTTTCTTCTGTGCTCCATGGCAGCCATATATCAAGGAGCACTAGGAGAAGCTCCATTGCAAGAAGATACCAAATTATTTGGGTTAAACATTCCCAGTCATGTTACAGAGTGGTGAAAAAGAAGAAGAAACTAAATGGAATTAAAATTTCTATTACAAACCTCAGCTCCCTGTATAAAGAAAATTGCATGCCAGGAGTCCAAAGAATTAGGATGCAACTTCCCCTTTTATCAATACTTGCAGGCAATCACTCACCTTTTTATGGAAAACAATGACCCTTTTTGATACAATGGTGACCCAGCTTAGAAGAGTAAATGGAAAAAGAGTATGAAAAAAAAAGACCTTTTATTATTCCTTGCAATCAAAATGTAAAAATTTAAATGATGTGAAAAAGCACCTCTTTATTAAAGAGTTGATGAAAGTGTGGGTCAGTACTATTATCCTTTTAAATTAATAAAAAATTCCTGATCTTTTAAAATTCAGAAGAATGATGTATATTTAAAATATTCTGTAATTACTGCAAAAGTATTAATTAACAGTTCATGGATGCATAAGTAGTGAGATGAAGGAATGAGCCAACTACTCACTATAAATATAAGCTTAAAAAATCATTTTATAGCATTTTTGTAGCTGTATGATGTTAGGCAGGTCATAACACTAGTACTTTTCCTCTGAAAACCTAATAATTATTAACCTTTTTAATTTTTAAACTGAATATTGACTTTGCAATAAATTGGAGTAAGTTCAATCTTACAGTCAATTCCAAACATGAAAGAGTTTCTCTCTCAGCTACACTGACCATTAGCACTAATTTACAGATATTTTCTTAGGGTTGACTCAAAGAGAAGTCTGAATTATCTTACTGCAAACGATTTTAAGTAACAGCACAATAATTCATATATAAAGCGCAGAATTATAGATACATAAAATCACTATTTTCTTTAGCAAACTATAAAAGGATATTAGAAGTTATTCCAAATTGCATGGGAAGGCCTTAATGTACACAAAACAATCTTCTTTCCACAGTAAGACCCACAGGCATAGAGGAAAAGTATGAGATAACAATTAAAAATTCTGTTAACTTCAGCCCTTCAGAAAATGTAGTGGGTCTGCTTATATATTTTAGGAATATTTTTTTCAAGTTTTTTTGTTACCTTTTCAAAACAAACCAAAAAAACAGATTTCTGGTTAGATTTTGATAATTACTAGTTCTGCATGCCGTCCTTCAACTCCCAGAAATGTCCCTCTTGTCACCATAGGAATCTGAATCACAGTGTAGTTAAGAAACTCCCTCTTGCTCAGCTGGTTCTGGTCAGGCAGAGATTCCCTGCTCCTCCAGCCATTCCCTTCTCTCCCCTTCACAATACCAAGCCGAGGCTGCACCTGCCCACACAACAGGAAGGATTGCAACTTCTCATCCTGGGAACCCAGAGGGAGGAAAGAAGAGGTGGAGGGAGAGGTGCATTTCCTGTGTAGGGCATGCTGGAGAAATTAGTCAACAGACTAAGGAGAGGGTGGAAGATCCGGGGGTCCATGAGAAAAACACTTGTGGCACATGGGATGTGGGGACCTGAGCTGGGAGGGGAGAACTCACTTCAGTGGTGTGAGAAACCAGCTGGGCAGCTAATGGGGTAAGAGACGCTCTCCCACAGAGCTGAAAAGGCCAGAATCAATGCAGCTGGAATCTGCAATGAGAGGATTTCATCGGTCAACAGGGTGTGGACCAATGCATTCAGCTACACGTTGGTGAATGAGCTAGAGAAGAGCTGTTAAGAAAAGGAAGGGATATGCATACGCATGTGGGTAGAGGAAGCAAAACATGCCAGAAATAGGATTTTATAATAATAATATAGAAATCTTTCTAAAAAGTACAACTCAGAACTTCTCTATTTCATACTGACTTCTCCATGGACACAGAGCTGCCCCAATGGCGCAGAACGCTCCTTCCAGTATCTCTTTAGCAACAGAGGAAAAAATATTAATCATGCAGAGAGTCACAGCCTTTTTGTGTAACTGCACTCCAGCACAGCATCCACAACATTGCCAGAATCTGGGTATAAATTCACTCCTCAATGCTGTATCAGATTCTTTTTTACTGTTGGGAAACTCACACCCCAACAGCTTTACACCCAGGAAATCCATAGTATGAGATAATATATTTATGAGGCCAGTATTAACTTCCAGCTTCAGAAACAATATTGGATTATTTTCTATGTTTTTATATGTATGTATGAAGATAGAAACCTCCTCCAAACAAACCCTGAAGCACTGTCAAGAAAATTATTTCAGGATATGCTTTTTTATGTGGACAGCAAACACCACATGGTCCAAAAGATCATTTGTGTCACACAGTGTCATATGTCTATTTAACTAAATGATGGGATATTTGTTTGATGTTCTCTGGTACATTAAAAAAAAAAAAAAATAAAGGAGGAAAAAAAAAAAGAAAATACCAAAAAACCCTAAATGACTTCATTTTCTAATTATAAGGATAAAATCCTATAATGGATGTTCATCAAAAGCATAAAAATAATCACAACATAGATTTTGTAAATTTGCTAGCAGTTTAATTTTTAATAAGCTGTCAGGAATCTGGCATCTAGGAAATAAATCAGGAAAGAGAAAACTCATTAAATTAAGGTCTGCAATGGAGGCATTTCTGGAGAAGCAACAACCTGCCGGAGTCCTCCCACCAAGCTCCCAAATGTTATGTGAAAACCTTGCTAGTCTCTAAGTGACCAACCTTGCATTCTGATTACACGCCCTCCAATTTCTAAGGCTCTAGATATCAATATAATGTAATTCTTGTGTCATTCCAACCCTCCAACATACCAACATCTCCCATGTCTATGCCCTCAGCAGGTTTTCAAAACTACAATTTCATTTTGTGTGTGTGTGCAGCCAGGTCAATAATGAAAATATTTAATAAGACCTATCCTAGTATAACCTTCAGAGTAATCACCTACTAGACTTCTCATTACTTTTTTTAATGCCCTTTGCCAAATCTGAGAGCCTGATTTTTATCAGTCGTCAGTAGAGCCTAACACTTCTTGTTCACTAAAAAGAGACAAATTTCCTGCTGATCAATACTTCCCCCCATTTTTTAGGCTGTCTGTTCACACCTATCCTTCTTTTTAAGGTGGTTACTCATCGTCTGAGGTCTACGGCGCTTTCCTTCTAAGGTTTTTAATCTCATGAACCAGATGCTTAGGCTGTGCTCTGCAGGCCCTTGTTAACCTTCAAAGAGAACACACACTTCTTCGCATGAAGATGTACTTTCCACAGCAGTCATTGGCAAGAAGCCAGTAAAAAAGATCTAGAAAAGCTCTTATAGCTGTTTCAGCTCAAAAATAATTTTAAGAATATTGTTCATCTTGGGAAAACATGGTATTCCCAAGATGAATTTAAAAAAAAAAAAAAAAGAAATAAGAGCTCTGTGTATAATCAAACCATCTCAAAAAAAAAGAAAAAAAGAAGAATGTATCCCTCCATCAAGAGATCAGATTTTTCATTGAGCTATTCCAATTTAAAAATAACAAAACCATAGATTTGTACTTGGCTTCTGGTTCAATTTAAATCTGAAACTATTCTGGATTAGGAGAATTGTTTGATCCAAAAAAAGTCCAATCATACAAACCAAACTGTCAATGAAGGATGAACTGGCTGTATAGTGCCAGACATTCAGTGAACAATGCAGGTTGCTGCATAATGCCAATATATGATATCCAACATTGTCTTAACTCTAGCACAGTCCACCTGCTTCCCTTACAAGAATATGGGGTATTTTAAGTGGTATTTTTAACCAGCTGAGGAATTGGACTATAAAGAAAATCATGACACTGAAGTTAGATGAATGCCAATAGAAAGTCAGAGGCTGTAATAAAGTTAGGTCTCAGTAACTACTAGAAATTATATCTCTGGCACTGCACTACTCCTGAAACAGAATACTGGCTGGCCTCAAGTCTTATGATGTTGACTACCAGACAGGAACACAAAGAGCTTGTTTCTATCCTTGGCTCTACCACTGGCTTACAAGATGTCCATGGCCAAATCTCTTTCCACACCTCAATTTTCACTGGGATAGAATGAAGACTGATGAAAATGGGTATGTAATTGCTATATTATTTGTTTATCCATTGCAAGATGTTCCTTTCTGTGTTTAAACCCATCTCTTCTATAGATCTCCTGCCTTCACGATAGACATGAGTGCTAGAAGCAGGTAACTGACTTTTTCCATACATCCTTATGGACTGGCCCATACCACAGGTGATAAATATTAAAAAGACCCATAATGACTTGAAATATGCCTACCAAAAGCCTAACTCAAGCAGTATGTGCCCAGACCTAGTGATTGTCCCAAATCAACATGGAAAAGACAAGGCTTGCAGTAAGGTTTACTCTCCACCACAGTTTTTCATTGTGTGTAATTGTCCTTAAATCCCCCTGTGTGTAAACTCTCTACCCACTCTTCTCCCCCTATCACAGTTAGGGCTGAAAAAGACTCTGCGAGACCCAGAATCTAGTTTTAACCTCAAGCCTAAAGGTGACAATTAGCTGGTCTGCCTCTGACTGCAAGTCCCATGCTGCAGGATCCTTGTCTGCTACTTTAGTTTTATTCAGTTTCTGCTTGGCCATAATCCCTTGAGCCCTCTGCTAACTCTAGAGGTTATTTTCTTTGCCAGAGCATTAGGGTTTTGGAAGACTTGTCTTGGCTGCTTACTGTACTGAACACAATGTGATCTGACACAGTTACCCTACCTACTCAGGTCTCTTAAAAAAGATTTTTTAAAAAGGTAAATAGGTAGCATGCTCTTTGCAATAGTGATAATGATGATGATGATGATGATTAGTAGTAGTAGTAGTAATGTGGAATGAAGATTTGAAGCAGTTATTTTTAAACTAGGCTCTACAGACTTGCAAGTCTACAAGAAAAAGCACCCAGAACTACAAGATACAGCAGGTTTTTCCAGCTTGCACTTAAACTTAGGCAGATTAAAGCACTGAAAAACATTGTGCTTTCAAAACACAATGTTAAAACAGAATGAGGTAACTACAAAAACCAGAAAAAAAAAACCAAACAAATAAATAAAATGCAGGCACATGTTTAGTAAACTCAAGCATTCCAAAATTACTCTACATCCTTATCAAACTGCAGCAGATTCTGTTTGGGCTTACAGAAATCAAAATAAACTTGTAATCCAGATAGAATAAAGGATATCAGAAAAAAAAATTAGTAATAACCACCATAGCTGAATGATTAACCCTACCAAAATATCAAAGGAAAATAGCTGTCAAAAGTGTAAATTAAATCACTTAAATTGAACAGAAAATTATTTCCTATTTTCTACAGGTTATGATTTGGAGTGATCCTAAACCTCTGGAAAAGAATTTTCCAATTTTCAAAAATTCTGAAGCCCAATTACAAGTAATTATAGCTTTTCAATTTCAACATGATGAAATAATTTGATTCTTTTTACAAGAGGTCTGGTTTAGCTCAAAATAGACAAGTGCTTCTGCAATGAGTTAGTACACAAAGACAATAAAGATCATTCTCAAAAGAAAATCAGGGATACGTGTTGGCTATAAATCATAAATGGAGTATTGAGGCAAAAATAGTTTGTGTGTTCTATAAATGCCAGCTATTTCCATTGCACATGAGTGAGATAAAGTAAACAGACCACTGACAGTTTTGGTTTTCAAATACAAAATGGGTAAGATTTGAAAGAAGAAAAAGAAAATGTATGGCATAATCACTACTGTTAGATCTAGTCTTAAAGTATAATTTGGAGGAATAGAGTACATGAACACACAAGTTTTTCATATTCTCAATCCAGAAGAAAAGCAAACTGAGACCATACAGCATTAAATTAAAACTAAATATTATTTCAAATTTCTTGTTCCCAGGTCCACTTTCTTACTCTCTATCTAAGAATTAACACTTTTTTCTTACTCTTTGCTATATTACCATTCACTAAATTAGGAATTCCATTTCAGTAAAGCTGCTAAAACCTTTCACACAAATACAAAATATAAAGCTCCATCAACTCCAAGACAGTGCAGTGTAGTTCATTTCCATAAAGTTCAATATACTTTGCAAAAGGCCTATTGCAAGTGAAAACACTCCTAAAATAACTGATACATTTGAATAGAATTATACCCCTCTATTGTGTAGTTGAAGCTGGACTTTGCTAGACCACCTTGTAAATAATAAGTGCTGTAATAAACCTTTATAGCTTAAGGACAAAGGTTTGCATCACTCCTCTAAATTATAACCAAACTTGATATAACACCCATATCCCATAGCAAAAGGAAATAGAGAGTATCATCTAAACGTAATTAGCAAACAGAAGTAAACGTAAACCTCAGTCTTTTAGCAGAGAACTACCATCTATTCTGCAGGCAGAAAAATCTGGACACAACAGTTCTTAAACTCCTGTGCAAGACTGGGGAAGGACGCTCACCAGCCAGGCTCTGATTTCCAGGGTTCCTGCCTTCCCCTGCTTTGTTTGAAGGTTACCTGTTTACTGTGTTACCCTTCAGAAACAAGGAACTTAACAAACTGTGCAAAAAACACTTGCTGGAACAAAAGCAGAAACTGATACAAAAAATACTAGCAGTGACTAAAAAAATAAAGCCTATGCCATGTTTGTAACATTAGAAGTGTCAATAGTATTATTAGGTTTAATTCTTTTTCATAAGAAAATAAATCTTCTTTTTGCCTAGTACTACAAATTGGTTAAGTGTGTATACAGTGTGTTATAAAGAGACTAGTATAAAATTAAGAACTATTTCTACCATGTATCAAAGCACCTGGTTACTATTAAGTTTTCACAAAGAAAATTAGTAGATTGAGCACTGACATATTCAATAAACTCAGGTTTCTCTTATGGTCAGTTTTCTGGCAGTGAAGCAAATCTTCAAAGACTATTAAAAAAAGTGTCAGCCAAAGGGGAAAAAAAAAAACCAACCAAACAACTGGTTAACTTGTAATAATGAGATTTTTTTATATATATAAATATAGACAACAGCAAAAAGCCAAAATTTGAATTTACAGATTTTTTTAAAGGCTTTTAATGCTGTCTCAGCTGTTGGGGCTGGTGTGTGGACACAGTAATTTAACCAACAGCAGATACAGGGAAAGATAAAGCAGAAAAAGCCAGGCACACTAACACCAGAAAATTGACATCTACAGCCCTCCTACACCCTCAGGTAAATGTTGCTGAAAGCTAGGCAGGATTTACTCATGTTGTGGAATATTATAAAATTCCATAGTGCATTTTATTTGAATGCACATTTTTTAATATCATCCTCCAAAATAGCAGACAACAAAGCCCATTCTATATTTCACAGGCCAGGTATGAGGGATTTTTTTCTTTGTGTTTCTCACCTGTTTCAGAAGACCAGATAGGACACTACATCACAGGAGCTACACATCCTTGTCTGTCTTGGAAGGTTAAAACAGTGGGACATTTAGCTGAAGGTTAAAGTAGTTTTGAGACTGCACTCACAAATAGTGCCTGCAGACTATGTTCGGTTTCAGGTGGAGGTTTTTCTGTGTGTAATAGTCAACAACATAATATAAAATCTAAGCAAAAGGATTTTGTTTTTTTTACTTTCCTTTTTCTAATACCAGAAAATATTTACCTTTATTAATGTTTGCTTCTTTCCAGGCAGCTGATGCAATTAAAACCTGAATTAGATTTTGAACTGTGTACTATTTTCTCCAGCTTCTAACAGGAAAGAATATGTTCAAACATCCCTGGGTTACCTCATCTAGCAAGACTCAGTCAATGTGAATTGAAAGTGCAAGTAACAAAACAGGAGGCACTTAGCCTACATATAAAACTAAAATTATTCTTAGTTAATTATAAACAAATCAAGATAAATTCTTAACATTAGGAGATAAATATATGATGTTTTTAAATACGCCAAGTACTTCTCCTGCGTGCAAGGCCTTCCATTCACCATGTGACCCTTGGCACAGGCAATGGATCAGAGGATGGCTGAGGGATGCAAAGATGAGGGTAACTGGAGGGGGTTGTGAGCCACAGCAAAACACATGGCAAAGTTAGGGGATCCCCAGGCTCTGAGGTGCCTCAAAGGTTTTCTTTTACACCTTCTCAAAACGAAAAGATGATCATTATAAACATTCTGTCCACATAAGTTCAGATCACAAACTAAATACCACTGCCAGTCTGCTGGAGACCAGACAGGTCATGGAAATTCATCTTGCCAATTGTGTTCTTTTATTGACATTAAGCACTATTTAGAAAACAAACAAATAAGGGTAATTATAGACTATCACTATCAAGATTTTTTTTTCACTGAAAAAATATGACCGCCTCCAATTTTATTTGCTCCATCACACAGGCACACTATTAGCTTAGAATTTTATAAATTCACTATCTTCCCTCATAAAATTTTGGATGCAGCGACACAGTAGACATCCAATCCAACCTTGTCAAATAACACATCAAGACACAAAAGGTGTCCAGGGCCCAACAGGTCACTGTTTATATCTCCAGAGAGGATGAAAGGTTATTTGAAATTATTAAGCAAGAATTATATTCTTTAAAGGAACTTCTACAACCATCTATGCACTGGGCAGGGATGCGAGAGAAAAAAATTTGAATGTGCTTTGACTTTACAATTATCTTTGCCTTCTACTGACCTAGTTTAAGAAATGGTTTTACATAGTTTTATCTTCACTGAGAAGCAGACATAAATAAATTATCCATCTCAATTTTGTTGGCATTTTGTTGACTTATGTATGAGATGATGAGATTTGCAATGATACACTCACTGTACTCTAGCATCTTGGGACAAGTGTTCTTCCAACTGTCTGAATGTCACATGGAGCACAGGGAGGGATCTACTCTGTGCAAATGTGTATCTGTATCTTCAAGGGACATGGTTCTGAGTTGTCAGTATATAAATGGTACTGTAATCTAGATGTTCTTTGTTCAAAGTGCAGTCTTTTTAAGTGACTAGCAGCAGCAGGAAAGTCAATATGAACAAAATATCCTGAAATCAATCCCAATAATGCAGACGAAATACTCCCAAGGGACAACCACCAAATCATATAAAAAGTTTAGGAGAACTGTGATAACACACTTATTCTTTAGACCTGTCTAAGCTGGGATTATATTTTAGGAAAAATAAAAACGAAAAAAAAAGGAGGTATTTTGAGACAAATGAATTAGCATTTTTATGACCATGCTTTCAGCGAGATGCAAATGCTCAGAGTCAAACACACTGCATTGACTTGGGTTGTGACACTGCACTCTGACATCCACATTCAGAAGTCATCCATTGATTTGTTACTGGTTTTTTTTCCACTGGGATCTATGCAAGTACAGTACTCCACTTGAGTGGAGCAACTTGTAGCACTGAACATTATTCTGGAAATAAAATTAAATCTGCTACTGCCCAAAATCTTAGAAGCAAATTCTCCCAAATGTAAAAGATCAATGACACTGGAATCTCAAGGCTCATTACAATGGCTTTGTAATTAGCCGCAAAAACCTCTCAGAAACTCTAAGTTGAATATTGTGCAGTTGAGTTTCTCTTCTATGAGGCAAATCCCTGAAACGAACAAATTAGTCACAAGGCCCTTAAGGCAGAAAAGTAAGGAAAGCTTCTGTTCTCTCCAACTCTTAACACGAGGGACTTCCAAAGAAATTTAAACATTATAAATAGGCAATACTCTATCATACAATTCATAATTAGACAGTGGAACTAACTGCTGCAAAATATCATTAAGGCTGAGGACTTAGCAAGGCTGGAAAAAGGATTAGACATTTATATGGTATAACAAAAATATCCAGAGTTCTAATAATTTTCCAAGATCTATTAAATATCATGTTCCAGAGCATAACCCAAACTCTAATCAAAGAACATGTAGTTTAGAATCATCACAGAATCACAGAACAGCTTGGGTTAGGAAGGAACCTTAAAGCTCAGCTCATTCCACCCCCTTCCATGGCCAGGGACACCTTCCACTAGACCAGATTGCTCAGAGCTCCATTCAACCTGGCCTTGGAATAGTTGCAGGGATGGAACATCCACAACTTCTCTGGGTTTCAGTGCATCACCTCCCTGAGTAAAGAATTTCTTCCTGACATCTAATCTAAACCTGCTTCTTTCAGTTTAAAATCAAGCATCTTGCATCCTCCTCTGAAACCTCCATAGTTGATCACTGGGTGGACCACATAGGATGGGTTAAGAAATCCAGTCTGCTGTGGCAATTCCTTTGCAGTTTTAAACAAAATAACCAAGTTGATCTGCAGTCTTTGACAGAAAGCAGCTAATGATCACAGTGTGTGCAGTCATAAGGATCTGGGAACTGAGGGGAATGGGAAGCCAAAGTTACACAAGGTGGACTGCAATTACAAGTTTAGGTGGCAACACTACATTGTTCAATAGAATGGAAAACACAAGAAAAAAAAATAGAGGAATTTCTTTGGCTGTTGTGTTATAAGCCTCTTTAAAAAAATTTAAAAGAAACCAAATCCATTAATAGTCAAACATGCAAGGGTAAAATACAACTGACCTCAGAACTGAGAAGACTGTTTAAGTTGAAAAGTTTTTTCTGACACCATTTCTTTGCTCTTTCCTCCTCTGCGGGCAGCCCTGTCATATCGGTTCCTCTTTCCACAATGGAAACTGTCCTTGCTTCTCCCTGTCTCTGTGGATGTTCTAACTCTCAGAAGGATGCTCTAACTCTCTAAATGTGGCCTTCTCTGTGTTTTTCACATGTCTTATCAGCCTCACAAGAGCCAGGCTGTGTGGGGCCCAAGATTGTCACTTCAGAAAACAGCCAGGTACCAGTGGCTGCAGAAGGCAAAACTCTAGAGGAGGAGTAGGGTAGAAAAAGAATCAAAAAGAGATTCTCACTGTAGTCCAGATAACATAAAGCATCGGTCCACTCTTAAAAACACCAGGTCAAAAGGTTTGAAAAGAAGATGTGCAATTAAAAATGCATAATTCCAAATCCATAAACACTAATCTCTGTGTGTTAATAAGCCTCTGTGTGCTAATATCTGTAAAATATGAGATAAGGGTCTAATAAATGAAAAAACACTACATTGATAGTTCCTATAACACATGGGTCAAAAGACTGACTTTGCATGTAAATATTTGAACTACATTCTGTAAGTAACATTTCAGCCTCTGCATGCAATTATTAAATATTAAGTAAATAGCTATGGATCATATGTACAAAGGTGAATGCAAAATGCAGCAATATTTAAATTAAGATCAAAACAAAAACAGCCCTTTGGTGTTCTGGTTTTCTTCTTCAGAGTGTGGTGGATAATAAATATCCAAGAGCTTTCCAAGGCCTCAGAACAGATTGGATCCGTTTCTTTATGTTTCCTTTTGTAATCCTGTCACAGAAGCAACGTATCAAAAGATACAACCTGCAATTTGGCGGCAAAGAGAAACACTGCACCTCCTTCAGTCCTTGAAGATCTTTTTTTTTACCCCCCAAAAAAGCAGAAAGGCTGATCTGATGACTTGTACTGCAGTGCTCAAATCAAGAATTTTATTACCCAATTCACTCTCCTCTAAACTGAGAGCTTGGACTAATCCCGCAGGTCAGATACAGCAAGTAAACCACGGCATTTTCTCAAAATATTTTGAGAAAACAAAACAAGAGAAAAACCAAAACCAAAACAAACAACCAACTCAGACAGGCCAACTAAGGCACTGTTTGAAAAGAAAAAGCTTGTTTGTATTTTTGTGTAGCTAAAGGTACTTGGTTTTGGATTTCTTGGTAAGTAAGAAAGTCAAAAGTCCTTGAATGAACTAGTATAGTGTAAGTAACATTCAGAACATTCTTAGCTGCCCCTTTTTTTGCTCTACAAGTGATTAATTTCATGAAATAATGCCAATAATTTTTTATAAACTATAATGCAGTCTAAGAATAGGCCCCTGTATAAATTGAACACTGTAGTCACATATTTTGTGGGTAGATTAAGGATAAAACTGCTAGTTCCATGCTGTGCCAGATGAAAAGGAACTGTTTGAGTACTTCAGAGCATGCATATTTAGTAGGCTATCCAAATTATTTATAAAACTTTAGGGAAAAAAATTACTATTTAAAGAAAATAGTACCATTCAGTGAATAAGGAACAAGAAGAAGAAATTCAGGTTTCATTCTCAGCTTTCCAGAGACTAAGTAAATCACTTCTTCTGTACAGTTTCCATATCTACAAAACAAAGGTTAAATTTACTAATTTGCTAAAATGCTAAAGAAACTGTACAAGAAATATTTTGACTTATGAACTGAAAGTTCTTGACATAGGTACTGTACAGATTTGCTGAAATTCTGCAAAAATTCAAAATCTCAACAATATGTTGAGCAGCATAGTATATTTATCATGTTCTATACGTGTTAGCAACACACATATTCAGCTCCATCTCATCACATTTAGGAAAACCCCACGGAAATAAGGAGGGGAGCTGAATAAGTATGCAGAGCCACAGAAGATTGCCCTGCAGTCAGACAGATATAGTTAACACAAAGCAAACCAAGTCTTTACTATCTTCAGCCATGCTTTAGACAGTCAGAGACACCCCAGTCATTGGAGAATGAAGCAGTGAGATGAAAGAGCTAAGTACCGAAGAAAAAGGCTGTAAAGTCTACAAAACAAAATGGGCATTTACTTTAGCATCAGAACATAAATAAGTAGTAATGTTTTAATAAATGATGTAGGTGTAGGGAGCCTCAGCAAGCAGCTCAGCAGTTCCATGTAATACCAGTACTGAGGTCTTCAGAGAGACTTGTCTACATGTTCTTACAGCACTGTGAAATGCAATTCACAATCCCTTTTGACAGCCTCAATTTAGACATACCCACCTTTACAGTAGGGACTGTACGCTACAAATAACTGTCACAACTTATTGAAGAGACCTCCTAGGAGAAACACAAAAGATATGCAAAAGAAATGAAGAACAAAGGTTTGCCCTAAAAAATGAAACTCACTACTAACTTTTCTAAAAGTGAGACACTATATTTCAATGGACCTCCATGGAAAGTCTCATTAACTCAGAAACTTGCTGCTCAGAAATATTTCTATTATTATTAATAATGAAAAAATACATTCAAAAAAATACTATAAAGCCACAGTCCTGCAGCAAACCATTAACCAAGTATTAAATAACATAGTCAAAACCATAAATTTACATTTCAAGAAAGAATAAATATAAACGGATATATAGTATCAGATTTTACAGCGAAAGCAGGAATATTCCTACTATTATCTACTAATCCAGAAGTTATTTCCCAGCTCTTACAGTTGTGCAGAAAAGGATGCTGCACAACTGCCTCTTCTCTGTAGATCTAAGACACCTTGGATATTATTGGAGATGGAGCTACAGACTTTACACTGATGAGTGTAGAAGCATAGAAGATAGCCAGCACCCTTGTTTACTAGAACAGTTCGTACCAATTCTTACTATTTTCTCTATTTGAATAATTGTCCATGGGCCTCTTTATCTGCTTCACAATCTGCTCAGAATATCTTTCTCCTCCAATGAGCTGACACCTGCTCTTCAGTCACATGGATAGATGCAGCAGTTGTTCATTTCTGATTCTGAAAACGTTAAAATAGTTGGACTTTTCCCCGTTAGGTTGGGAAAGGAGAAACACAAGAAAGGAGAATATTTTCTCTACCAAGTATTATCAAGATATCTAGATAACAGAATACCTTATCAGAAAAATACTATGAAACAAACAAAATTACATTAGGAGAACCAAAGAGAATAGAAACAGGAATGGATTGGTTCTCCCATTTTCTAGAGGACAGATGATGAACACAATTCCAGCCTTGCCACTCTTGGTACTAGCAGACATGGCTAGAACATGTGGAAAAGGGAATTGGATAGAAGGGGAAGTAGGAAATAACTCTGCAGCCCAGTGCACGGGGCACAGTGCAGTCCCGTTTTCCGGGGCACACCTTCAAGAAGAGTTCAGCTCCAACTTCTCCATATTCCACATTTGGTGGTTGCCGACAGTCCTCTCATCTTCAAGCTGAATGAGTCCAGCTCCCTCAGCTTCTCCTTTCACATCACTCAGGAAGCCTAAGGCTTGCTTGGGACTGCCTTGGTGGCCCTCTGCCAGACTCACTATGACTGTGTTACACTCCTTCCTGCACTGTGAACTCGAATTCTGGACACAATATTCCAGATGTGATCTCAAATGACAGCCAGAAGTTAAGAATCACTTTCCACAAGCTGATGGCTATGCTCTTGCCAACACAGCCCAGCATGCAAACAGCCCTCTTTGGTGCAAGGGCACACTGCAACCTTCGACCTGTGCTCAACCAGAAGGACAAGGCCTTTTCTGCAAAGCTGATTTCTAGCAAGTCAGAGCCCATACCGTCCTGCTGTGTGAGTTTATTTCATCCTAAACACGGAATTCTGCATTTGCCTTGCTTCATGAGGTTCCTATCAGCCCACTTGTCCATTCTGAGTAGGTCCCACTCAAAGGCAGCCCAGCCCTCCAGAGCATTGACTGGCCCCAGAAAGTTGCGGTCATCCATGGACTTGCTAAGAATGCGGTAAATCCATCTGCTAAATTAACAGTGAAACAGAGAAATCTAAAAAGCATGATAATCTAGAATGGCCATCTCCACCCTATTGCAGAAGAAGGAACACACAGTGGCATTTTTTAATAGAATAAGAGTCTATCAGTCCCAAATATTTGCTGCATCCTCATAAAGCAGCCTACATTCTATATACCAAACTTGACAGAAGGACTGACTTCACATGGATATCTTCTACATAGCCATGTAAAGTGAAGTCAGAGGTGGTTTAAGATAATATGATGGATTGTAAACAACTGCAGTCCAGGAGCTGAGTGGATAAGTTTGCTTCCACCAATTTACTGATCAAAACCGCTTAAAATTGCCAGAGCTTATTTGCCAATACCTCAAGAAAAGAAACTACCAACAAGCTGTTCCTGCAAGAAGCATCTTTCAATGCGAATATCCATCTGGCAAAATACATTGCTGTTAATGTTCAGGAGAGTTTGTTACAATTTCTTACAGATCCTAACCATCTTTGACTGTCTTTGACTTTTGATTTACCTCAATAAGAGAATAACAAGGTATTTTTGCCCTTAATAGGAACTGAACTGAATCTGAATCCTGAATTTCTCTTTTAGAAAATGATATGGCCTTAAGAAGTGGAAAGATTTAAAGATGTTATGCCTCCAAGAACTCTATACTGAGTTCATACTGAGACAAGAAACATCAGTGCACTACACAAAATAGATTTTAATGCCAAATCAATCTCACCAAGAGTGATGCAAAGAGAGTTGCATGACCAATGCATTTTCTTTGGAATTATTCCAACAGAGGAAACAAGAGGAAAGTGAAAAAGCCAATTTCTACCCACAAGATTTTTCCAGCCATCTCCTACAAAATATTTCTCTACATAGAAACAAATCCAGCCTACGGCACTACAACAAGTGACAGTCAACTGGAATAGCAGAGGGGGGCCGTTTTTAAAATGCCAAAGATGAGCTATCAAGCCTAGTAGCTAGAGATTGACTGAAGAAAAATGTCCACGTTTCTGATCAATACTGCTTGCAAATTCTGTGTTTGATTGACAAGGAGAAAGGGAAGGCAAGGGAGGACAGCCCATGGTCTCAAGTTCCCGAGGGAGGGGAACAACAGCTTAGTTACACATCTGTAATCAGTCACTGTGGGGAGAGAGGGTGAAGGCCGTGGTATCCAGCTTGCCTGCCTTCCAGCACACAATAGCTGTCTCAGTTTGAAGCTATTTGTCTGGGGACCCCACAGTCAACAGCAAGACCTGGCTTCACTGATTCATTCTCTACCCATGACTAAAAGAAGCTCTTGCTCTGTCCTACCTTTGGAAAGGATCCACATTTCTCCCCTTGCTTTGTATTATGCCTTTAGTGCCTAATTGAAATACTTTAGGCATAGGATTAAAGATAACAGCCACAAATAATTTTCTCTTTGCTGCTTCTACTGGAAAATCTATATTGGGCACCTGAGTGGGGAGAAAAAGGCAATAGGACAAAGAGATTACAGTAATATGATCAAGAAACAAAAGGATCACCAAATACCAGATAGATGATTAAAATCCAAAACCCTGAATGGACCTGGAGGCAAGCCACCAGTCCCTCCAAGAGAGCGGTGGTGAGTCACCGAAAAGCTTATATTCCTTCTGCCTACATTCTACGTGCATCTCCTTTTCCTAATTTCTGGCTAAATATCTTCTGCTGCCTGTAATGAGTACAGTTTCTGTTCCCGTGAAGCACAAACACTTCTTAGACTAGGCTATCAGCAACCCATAACAGGCAGATATCTCAGCGTCTGGAAGACTGTGCTTTTAAAGATCTGACAAGGAATAATATCTGAACTTAGGTGGTAATTAAACTGTCTGAGCAATGCTAAGAACAGATACATTATCTTTTAATATCAGAAATGAAGCACTATTAGAGAACACAAAAGCACCTCTCCACACAGGAAATATACAAAATGGATCCTTCTCTTGCTGCTGGGAGCTCCAGAGATATTCATATGTTTGATCATATATTTGACATCACACTATTGCTCCTACTGACTACTGCCAGCTTTCCTGGGCAATCATGCTTGTATAAATTCAAATCTCTCATGCAACTTTAAATGACTTTCTGAAAAAATACTGCTATTGGCCATTTATTATATAATGATTCATGGTAATATTTTTTGAATGCTACATTGAGTGTCTAGTCTGGGGAGATGGTAGGGAAGAAAAACCAAGAGACTTAAAACTGCACTAAGTAGACTACTGTGCTAATTGGGGGGTGGGGGTGGGGGGAAGGGGGAAAAAGGGGGAAAGAAGAGGAAAAAGAAGCTCAAAAGAAGTCCCAAGAAATCCACCAAATTAAGAAGTTACATTTCATATTCTGTGTTTTAAGAGATTACAGGGTTACAGGTTATAACAAAGAATCAAAATCATCTGTAGGACCATCATTTTCTGTCTTTTCATGATTAGTGAACACAAAACATTTAAGAGAGAAATTTAGAAAGCTGTACAAGAAATACAAATATATTTGAGAGGAACAGAGACCAAATAATTAGACTCTTTGAAATACCCAGTAATATCATAAAAGTAGACAGAGACTGTAAATGCTAGTTTTGTAACTGATGCTCAAAATGTTTCAGTATCTGGTATTACACTATTTGTATATTTTCTTGCTGCCAATTTAATTCTCAGCTGTATGTGAATCAGAGATCACACCTCCATATCTGCTGAGGCAAGGAGCTTTGGAGTACCTTTGTGGTACTTTTCCAGATCTCTCATAAATCCATTTAAATCAACCTAAGGCTTTCTAGAAATCATTATTTCCCAAATTTTTCCCAGACTTCATGGTACAGTACAAATAACACACCATCATGGGAAACGGACAAAATGGATACTCTTTTCTTCCTCTGGGAGCCCAGGATACAGGCACACTTTTGGCTGTGCATTCAGCAAGTGCACAGCCACTTCTACTGACAAATTCAACGATCCTATATGCTCCACAGCTATTGTTTTTTTCTTTAGATCACTTACCAACAAAATAATTGCACATATTGGAAGCATCTTCATGCCAACAAAATAAATTCGTATTCATATAAAAATATACTGACAGAAAATATCTAAGTATTCTGACACATTAACTATGGCCAGAGTAAAATATAGAGAACTGCCCACAGAAGATCACGTTCTGCTGCCCACTTTTCTAACTGAATAATTAGCTCAAAAGTGGTAGACAACCATAGTTCAAACCCTAATGATGCCTAGTTTGTATCTTACAGCATCTTCTGTTTCCTCTGTAGAACAAAGCCAGACCCAAAATCTCTGTAAGAACTGTCAGAAGCTGAATATGAAATAGCACATGGGCAGTAAGGTATACAAATTAGAATACACCAAACCCAATACTCTTTGGGTCAAATTACAACCACTTCAAGGATGACTAGCAGGTTAGATGATCAAAACATTTCCTTCAGCTTTGAGTCTATGAATTTGTGCCTATTCCTGCCTATTTCTATAAACATACTGTGATCTTAAGTTACAAGTAGCACACGCTATTTTCCCCCAACTGCCCTCCTACACAGGAGACACAGGAGGAGCAAAGGAGACTGCCACCAGCAGAATTCCTACATCATTTACTGCAAAAACTAAAAGCACTCATTCAAGTTAAAAAAGAAATTTTTTAAAATGTTGCTGATAATTCACAGCCCTGCTTCTACCTCTCAGGGGCCATCTTCCACCCAACACTTTTCCTTTCATCTTGAAATTTTTATAGACAAAACCAAAATCCTGATTTTTCTTTTGAAGTTCTACCTTCTGTTTTACCACCAGTCTCTGCTACTTATGGATTTCATTACCCACAGTCGAGTTCCTTCACTGGGAATTGGTTCTTACTCCTTTTTCTTTTTCCCCACAGCAGCACCTAAGAGCTACATATTTTAATTCTCAAAAACAGCACACATATACAAATGATACAATAGGAAATAGGTGATTAAAATATTCATTTTTGGAAGTTGGTATCTCTCATTTTAGCTTGCCACCTTCAGTGGGGCTAAGAATCATGTCTCTATAGGTATTGTATCAGTTAACAGGAAAACAGTTTTAATAAGATGTTTGGCTACCATCATAATGCACCTATTTCATATAGGATTAAGCCTGGAATTAGTGAGAACTATAACAACTGGTACTATTATTCTGAAATGTCCTAATAACTTTCCAGATGCCACTTGTTATCAGATCCTGTTCAGTGGAACTTAATATTGTAAGCATCTCCCAGAGAAAGAACAGAGGTCACTGACTGATGCCTGTTTCATCAAGGGTGTTGAAAGCCTTTGGTACCTTCTGTTATTCAAGAAATGATCTCTTCTTCTTTTGCTATAGGAAGTCAATACACACTCTAATAAATGTAGGTAAACTAACAGCCAAAACTTGGGCAGGAAACACAGTTAGCTCAATATAAGTCATCACTGACAAACAGAAAACATGCAGAAACCCAGGCTTAAAAGAAAATCGTCTGAGGCTTATGGCATAACAACCTACGTTTTTTCCTACTAAGTTAAATCCTGTTTTTTTGAGTATTGATCTGTGATATGATCAAGCAAACAGGAAAAAAAACCTCAGGAGCAAGTAGAAATAGGTGAAACTCTTACAAAATGTTCAAAAATAAACCTTCATGTGTGACCACAAAGAGTCTGTTACCTTTAAACACAGGGAACATCTGTCTGTCTTCCACAAACAACACAAGGATGTAGACGTTACAGAAATACAGTTGCATTTCACCTGGCAGTTTGATGCAGCGCACTTGCACATGACAACACATTGATTTTACTTCTACCTCCATGCAGACATCTACGTAAAGAAATCCATTAGGCAGACAGTTCTCATCTCTATTGACTGACAGAGTGACAATCGAATACTTTTCACCTTCCAAACTGACTGACAGCTAGACACTTAAACAAGCCTTCAAGTTGCAATAATAGTATGAAACACTTTCAATTACCTGAATCAAACAAATCCATGATCCCACTAGTTGAATGTATTTTTCTGTCTGCTGCTATGCCTGGCTTGGTTTACACTGTTGTTTGGGCAAGTCGGACCCCTAACAACAATGCTGCAAACAAACAGCAGCCCAGGGTTTCTAAACAATGAATTATACCTCATGTAGTTTTGCTATACACATCTTTGTGACCAAAGAAAACAAATGCAGCCAGCCTT
Source organism: Molothrus aeneus (assembly GCF_037042795.1). Classification (NCBI taxonomy): domain Eukaryota; kingdom Metazoa; phylum Chordata; class Aves; order Passeriformes; family Icteridae; genus Molothrus; species Molothrus aeneus. The sequence goes on from NC_089646.1 coordinate 94,857,047, forward strand.
TGGAATCACTTTCTTTTTAACCTAGCAATGAAGCAAATCTCTTAAACTTAAAAAAGAAAATGCATGGGAAATAGCTACATCATTAGATAAGTGTCTTTCTAACACTAGTAAATGTTAGACCCCAGCCTGCCTTTAACAAGTGAACATTTGTTGGATGTTTTTAGTAAGTGAATCTGTAACTAACAGTATTTTAACTTTGGGGCTAAATATATGAACAGTTTAGCCAGTTTTCTAATTCAAATTACTTTTTAAGTATTTTTTTAAGTAATTAAAATTTTAATTAATTAAATTATCCCCATCAAAATCTGAATTTATTTAGGGGATATTAATGAACAACTGAATTTGACAGAGAAACAACAAATCCATTTTTTCAGATATGACAGCTCAAAAGCAATCAAAACCATATATATTTGCATTTTACAATTTCTAGAATGAATAACTAAGGTTGAAAGTATCTAATGTTCTGTAGACATCAATATGTGTTGCTGCAAGACATTCAGCATGATCAGACTGAAATATCTAAATGAACATGCTTATGAGTTAAACATATACACTGCATAACAGGCAAACAAGTAGGATCAGGGTGCGCTCTAATGTACTGTAATTGGGTTGACAGAAATAAAAGGAAAAGTCAGAGTCCATCAAGAACTGTTCAGTAAAAAACACACAAAAAGCAAAAGATTGTCTTTACAATTGAACAGTTGCATCAAAAATGGTCAAAGCATTTTAAAAGACACAGTTTTATGTTCTGAGAAAACAAGAACTGAAAATAAACCACGTTTCCATATATTTCCCTTATAAAAACTGGCTTTTAAGCCATGTTATGTCTAAGGAGGTTGAGTGCAGCTACTAACTTTTCCCCTCCCTCTATATGCACTGCTTGTTTTGTTTGGAATACAGACAGGTAACAGACAATCTTTACAAAAATCCACTGCTGCTCTGCAAGCACTATCACAGCTTAAATGTACAAACCATAACAAGTGAAAATACTTACTTTTTTTTGCAAACAATGATTGAATATTAAAATAAATTTAAAACAAACAGCAAAAACAATGACCCCCAAACAAACAAACAAAAGAACTTCAATCAACCCCCCAAGTCCCCACCCTCTGAATTCAGCAAATAAGTTTACACTAAATCCACAGTATTTGAAATCACATATGGCATTCTGTTGCTATTTTGAAAATACTATTTTAAAAGATTTTGAAAATAATGTCACAACACCAGTTTTACAGTATTAATAATTTAAAGGACACGTAAGAATATGTTTTATCAGTTTGTCTCTTAGAAATAAATTAAATAAGTAGCAAGAAAGCAATTACTTGAAAATTATAATACTCTTTTAAGGTTACTGTGCTTAGCGTTTCTTCTTTTTTTTAATCAGTCAATACTGTTTGAAGGCGTCAATATAGAATTTACTGTGCACACAACATAAAATGACTCTTTCAGAAGAGACCTGCTGTTGCACACTATACAGCAAATTGATTTTCTGAAAAGGAATGCAGCCTGTACTTAACCTAACAGTGTAACCTTGTTGTACTACATGAAAAGGGATCATGCATATTGATTTCTTTATTACAATTCCTCTTGTGATCAGTAAACATTTGTAAACCCTTCTTCTTGGGAAAAAAAAATTAACTTCTACTTTGAAATTAGCAAATAAAAACAGGCTTCAATTTTTAATTCTGAAACTGTCCTCCTCTCTACAGGACGACAGATGCCAGAACATTCTTGTTTTCTATGCCTGTATTTTAGGGGTACATTTTTTTCCAAGTTGCAGAAAGCAAGCAAAATTGAGGCCACTGAAAAATGCCTGCTTTCGTTAACCTTAGGAAGTTTTTCGTAAAAAAAAAAAAAAAAAAAAGGTTATATTCTTGATGTGCATACTCACTATCCTTTAAAAATAATGGCTTGCATAGAAAAAGAGCAAAACAGAGAAAACAGACAGAGGCACTAACAGAGGGGGGAAAAGTGAAAGACTCCATACAGTATCTATTCTGATACGACTAAACTATAACAGTAACAGAACACAAATTTTCTACTGCTTTCTTTTGAACACAATTAAACTTCAGAGTCTGTTAAGATGTAGTTTCTGGAATCGATGCAAGCAATTAAAAAATTTCAACCAGAATGTTTTGTGAGGCGTAATTACTATAAGGTCACTAGATATTATTTGGAGTCAGTTTAGTTTATCACATTACGACATGACAGGACATGAGGCAAAAATTATAAATTCCTTCCCTAAATCTGTCCTTTTCTGATTTAGATGGATGAAGAATAATTAACTCTTAATTATTCAGATGACTTCAAGGCAGTTTCAGGATTCAGTAAAGAATGCAGTCATTTTAACCATGGAAAGCAGTCTCCTATCATTTATCAAATCTTGCAACTTGACCAATGATGAATAAAAAAATCTATGTTTACCCATAGCCCTAACTGCTACCTTAGAGGTTGTTAAGCAACAAAATTTCCTTTAAATTCTACCATATGCAAATTATCAGATGCAATTTGCATTTTAAAGTATTTAACTCTACATATTTATTGGATTTTGAGGCCATGCTGATCATTGATTTATGTGCTTCTGGCAATCATATTTCCATATTTGTATGATTTTGATGACAGTAATAATTCAAATATGCAGAAAGTTGTTCTTTGAACAATATCTTTAATTACGTCCTCAAAGCATCATTGTTTTGCCTGGTGTCCTGACAAAAATTGTTTGAAATGAGAAATGGCATTATGATCCAAAATGCGCAGAAGTACATTTGTCCTTTGCTGTCGAGTACCAAATGCACAGAAATGACTTTTCATGTTAACCAATCCTCAGCCCTAACCAGTCTGCAAAGCCCAGCAACCTTGCACGTAAATACTTTATTAATTCTGACACACTTTCACGACAAATTCAATCACAGTTCATAAGATTTCTGTTCAAAATGCAAAACCTGCCCCATTTACTTTGCCGCTAACTCAGAAAGTTTTTCTGCCACATTTTTTTATTAGAGTTGTCACAAATTATGTGCACTCTTATGAAAGCTATCAAGAACTGTAATCATTAAAAGATCCACAAATATTTTGCCCATTTACTTCTCAAACACAACCATCAACCATGTCTTCTGTCACCACTATCGGAACAGTTTGTTTTAATACAAGTTTGGTCACTGGAACACATGTATAAACTTTTTAGAATAATTGTTCACTCATGTACAAATATACAAGAGTAATGCATTAGCCTACACGATGAACTTGTGTTTTAGTTAAGCATTCCTATTTATACTAATGTTCATTTAAATATTGTGCAAAAGTCAAATATTATCAGAATAATACAACATTTTATTTTAGTGCGGCATAGATTTACAAGTTTGCTGTTTCCATAAGTAGTGTTCTACATAATACTCTTGCTGCCTTGTTCAGGGACGATCTAATATTTAAAATAAAATAAACAACAGACCCTTTTTCAAGTTATATATAATTTAAGAAGACTCTGTTTCTTTTAAAAAATGCATAAGTAGTTCCATAAATAGAGTAGAAATTAACCTAAATTTATCAACATTTTTCCATCTGTAAAACACACAAAATTAAATTCTTATGAAATCATTAGGCATACAGTTTGCTTACTCAGAACCAAAACATACTGCAGCAAAAATGGGTGGTTTGCTCTCTGAATTTTTTTTAAATATGATTTACAGAAAGAACCTCCTTTGTATATTCCATCCTGCCAGAAAGGCAAAAGCAATAACAAAGGTATGTAGCAACTATGATGATGGTTAAAAAGCAAAAGCAAAGCCAAAGTGGAAACCCTCTACTCTCCACAACAGTGGCATATTTTGTTGCCTGAAATATCTCAAAACAATAGTTTTTCTTCAGAAAGAGTTGAATATTTTATTTATGGATGCTGAACACAAATTTAGTGCACACAATAACTGTATAAAGCTCTGCTTTATTTTTTATGAGAGCACCCCAGGCAAGCAAACATATAATGTAGACCTGATGTCAGCCACCCTAGTATTCTCGTTATGATTTTTTTTTTTAATTCACAGGTGGAAGGAAAGAATTCACAAGCTTGTTATATCTACTACTTCTGTCATTTAAATATAAACTCCTCAGATCAGTAAATAAAAGGAAATGGGTGTAATTTTGTTTGTGTCATCCTTTAAAGAGATTTGTTGGTATTTAATACTGAATCAACTCGCCAAACTCCCAAAATGCATTTTAAAGGCAGCTGCACTTTTACTGTGATTTTTGAGCCACTGTAATGTAAATATCTCATCTCTTTCCAAGCAAGCACAATGTTGGTGAAATAGATGACATTTGCTGACCAACCTTTAAGAAAATAATTAGATAAAGACAAGCTGCTGTTTTTCAGCCACTATCAGATTAAAAATGTTTACCTGTTTAGCAGACAGGTATGCGGCGCTTACTATACAAATTATACAACTAAGTTCATGATTAACTGAATGTGTTAGCAGTATTACAAGTAAACACAAAATCTGAGCAAAAATAATTCATGTCTGCTTATAAAAGAGTTCCACGTCTTATCTTTAAATCCTTCTCAAGATCATAGAGAAAAATGCCTTTGTAATGTTTGAGTCTATATACAACACACAAGTGCTGCAGCTGGGGGTGAAGTTAAACCAGCTTTTTCACAGACCAAGTGGAAAAAATCGGAGCCTCTCCCTCCGACACTCCCTAGCGGCTGAGCTCGGAGGGGCAGCGGCCCCGGCCCCGGCCCCGGCAGGTTTGGGAGGCGAGAGAGGCAGCGGCGGGAAGAGCCGGCGCCAGCCCCGCATCCATCCCGGCGTGTGACAGCCCCGTGCCCCTGCGCCCCGCACCGCGAAGGCAGCAAGGACAGCACTGCCGAGCCCTGATGCTCTGCGGCTCGGCGTTCTCACATTTAAGCTAAACTTTTCACACCTGTGCACACGAGTGTGTGTGCGTGTTCGTGTGTGAGTAAAACATCTAAAGGTTAAGGAAAAGACGCACAACAATTCAGATGAAATTAAATTCCAGAAAGGAGGGGGAAAAAATAATGTCCACTTCACTGCGACCAGCGAATCGTTTGTGGAAATGTTTAATCTAGGAAGCATATTACACAAAAACAACAAGAAATACACTTAATAAATCTCTACATTCTTCCTGAATAATTAGGTAAACAAATTCTAAAGGGGTTTCCAAGAAATTCAGGTATGCAATTAGACACAAGTTTGCATGACCAGAAATACATTCTAGCAAACACTGCTTAGCATCTCACAGTCCATTCTTAGAAACACAATTGATATCTTAGTAATTTTTCTCCTTTCCCCCCCACCCTCTTTCTTTCCTTTCTACAGCCCATTAAAGTGCTCCAGGGACTTATTATTGTGCATCCCTTGTCCTGACCATAATTACCCTCCAGGTACAATCCTTCTCAGGACTGAGATGTCCTAAACACAGCCAGGTGCTCTCTGGGGCAGCCAATGCATTTCCACAGCGTGAGGATTGAGTGCTGGACATGTCCCAGTTCCACAAATACCAGAGGGGACAGAACTAACACTGTTCACCTTATTAAAATCTGTGATTCTTGATGAACTTCTTGTATATGCTCTCAAGAAGGGGTCAAATGCATTTTCCTCTCAGAGGACGAACTCGTTTAATGAATCATGTGGCTACAATAAAAATCTAAACACAGAAGAAAGCTGAGATTTAACACATAATCCAAAATACTCAATTTTAGAACTTAAGAACAACACAGCATCCATTTATTTTCTAGAATATTCAGGCCAGTATTATAATGTAAAACTATTTTGTAAACACATTAAATTTTGGCCTTTAAGACTACAACATTGTAACTAAATGGGTAAATGAAAAATATTTTAGTTACAGCTAAGGCCTCTCAATATATTTCAAGGATAATAAATGAATCCCTAAATCGATACCATAAAATATAAAGAATTTATAAATAATTAAGACATTTATCTTCATGGTAGAGAATAAAGTTATTGTATGTAGTTTAGATATGAAAATGAAATTCCTGTATAAAACTGGTACCATTTTTATCATTTGTAGAGCTCAGTAGCACTGCTTATTAATAATAGATTAAGCAGTTGTAGCCAGCTATATAAATTGGCAGTTGATTGCAAAGGGACCTAAAATTGCAATAGCACAGCATAGCAGTTAATGCAAAAAATGGCCCTTTCGTTTGTAAAATAACAAAAACCTGCACCTTAAATTGCTGTGCTCAGCTTGTAGCTGTTGTAAGGCAAAAATGAAAGGATTAGGACAAAATTAAAGTGATATGGTAGTAGCATTTACCAGCAAATATGATTACAAATAAAAGTCAGTTCCAACACTTCCTTCTCATTGAAAATTAAAGCAAAATATTCACTAGTTTACATGGCAAATTCAGAATCACTCGATCTGAGAAAGTCAAAAGGCATACCTAATATTTCAATGTTGCACTGTGAACTACTTCATAGAGTACAAATGAGTAATGTACCTTTGAAAGAATTCCACTCTGCGAACTGCTAATGAGTACCTTTTCAGAACCAAGCTGCTTTTCCAGGGGCTTAAAAGAAATTCCTTTGTATCAACTTAGTTGTATGCAAATTAGGTTTAAAAAAAGAAAGACCTGTATGGGAATTGAGAGCAATGAAACACTGCAATGTACAACACAGATGAAATGCAAAGGTAAACATACTTTTGTATGTGTTAGTCACTGCTTCATGCTTAGGACTGAAAAGGCTTACTAGAAAATATCTGCTTCTATGAAAGCTAAAGCCAACTTGGCAAAAGCATGCGCTAAATGGCCAGCTTCCATTTAAAATGCCTAAACCCAGGAACAAAATTAAAAGAACATTGAGACTCTGGAAAGATTCACTTTTATAAAAGTAACATGTAGCTTCTCAGCAATTGAGTTTCCTCTGTGTTTGGACAGTACAAGCATTCTTCCAATCAGGCACAATTAGAAATACCAGAAAACTGCAAGAGATATGAGACTCACTTATAACATAAAACCTCGACCAACAGGAAAAAAAAATAACATTTTACTGCAGTTTGGAAAAGGTGTACATAGAAAAATGCAAGTGAATAGTGCATGACTAAGCACATGAAATAAGAAAAATGTACAGGTCAACTCATTTATAGTAATTCAACCTTCATCTTCTGATTTACTTACTGTAAAAAATCTATTATAGCCACAATTTGGTAGTGAACTGTAGCCATCTACTGGAATGAACAGATAAAGCAAATGTTTAAGACAATGTTCTTTCCCAGGAATTCAGTTTGCTCTGAGTGCTCCAGTACATGCCAGAAAAATGAACGGTGTTAGATGCTATTAATACTGGAAAAGGAATACCTCTCCAAGCCAGTGCAGGCTAAACAATGTCAAAAATACACTCACTCATTTGGCAAGCACATTCAGAAAAAAAATGCAATATTTCTTACAATAGAAATGCATAGACTGTTTGCTATAAATGGTGAAATTTTATCTTACAATCACCAAGTTTACATTTTCAAAAGCATTCAATAGCAAATATTTTGGGTGAAACAAAGTACTACTTATTGAATATTGATTTTAAAGCAAATTAAATATCTTCAGCACATTATTATTATTATTGGACTGTGTGTTTCATTAATCACCATCAAAATGTAACATAGTACTAATAGCTTAGCTTTATTTTAAAAACAAAAAAAGAGAAAAGATCAACCTGTGCCGAAGTCTGCTGCTGTTCTGAAAACACAAGAGCTTATCTCAATACTTATGGCAATATTCTGAATAAAGGAACTCTGGTTACATCTAACTCTCATGAGATAAGGATTAATATTCCTAGAGGAATTAATTCAACCTATGTTCAGCTTTTAAGTACATCTTCTAAGACATCTCAAATCCTATCAGGAAAGGAATGCATGTGGAAGGGATAGGAGTAAAATCCAAACCCATTATGGAGGGAAAACAACCTGCAGAAAGAGATGATAGCCTTTGTAAGAGGTAACTCTTAGAAGACTGAGCAAGGTCTCCTCTTGGGCTCAGAGGAAGGGAGTGAGTGGGAAAGCATGTCCACTTCTTCCAGAGGTAGTTTCATCGACAAGCATCTTGGTGATGGGTCATTGTCCCTCCAAGAGCCATCACATGGCTGCAATAACATCACTGCTTACAGTCTGTTCCCACCACTACCTAGACTGTGCTCACTGTGAGTAGTGCAGGGCCCAAGGATGGTCATTCAGGGCCAAGCAGAAGGCATCCAGATTATGTCACCAGATGTAAAGATGCTGATAGAACTGCTGAGTGGGGAAAGGGGAAACCAGACACAACAAGACCCTGCTGTCCCACTCTCAATGCAGTTTTTGGCCAATTTAATTGTCATTATGAAGGGACTCACAGGCTACACCATCAGAACACATTGCCCTCTGCCCTCTAGGCATTTTGGCCCTATAAAAGCAACATCAGTCTCTTCCAGGCAGTTCAAGTGTCCTAAGGCACTCAGTCCATGTTATGCATGTATACAGCAGAAGTCCATTCTGTTGCATTTGGGCCCCAAAACAGACATGAGAGATTTCTTAAGATTTTATGCCTGCCTTGAGTAAAACTAGCCCATCAGAATAAAATACAATTTTTAATCAATATAGAAGAAGGGTAATCCAAGAAGACTGGAAGCATTATGGTCTATATTTTTAATCTTATGCAGGGCTTCTGGAACTGTTTCCTGAAGAAGGGGTCAAAAACAGCTGGGAAGAGAAGTGGAGGATACTGACACCATTCAAAGAATAACAGAGAATGTACATACACATGTACAGAGTATGCTCTACAAAATGGGAGACTGACTAGAAAATCTTTATCCATGATTAACCCCTATATAACTCAGCCTCTATGGCTCAGAGGAGGCCAGTATAAAGCAAAAATTATTACACAGAACAAGTCAGCAGATTTCTGCAGTCAGAAGGATGGTAAGATCTCCTCAACTGTGCCTGAAATTTCACAAATATATTTGAAGATCTGCTCCACTGTATTCATTGAGAGACTAGCAAAGCTAGGTTCAAAAATCAAATGTTCTTCTCAAAAAAAATCCATTATTTAAACTTTGTAACCTGAGAAGATCAGAAGCATTCAATAACTTTAAAAAAGGAAAAAAATATCCACAAATCACTGTCTAATAAAGTGAAATGTAACTAAACAATTTTAAATGGGAAAAAAAATCTTGGCAAGTCATTTATGAAAGCCCATTAATGAAATAAATTACTTAAGGTATAAACAGTAAAACTTATAGCCAGTAAAAATTCAGACACATTAAACTCTTTGCATTGATGGGTTCACTTTGACAAAACTATTTTTTCTGCAGCAAATGGGGAGAAATTCCTAAGAACTATCCCATCAGGTAGAATTGGTAGTGAGCAGATGGGGCAGTGACATCTTTAACCATCACCATTAAGTCTTAAAAAGAATCAACATACACATGCTTCAAAGTATAAACCAACCATGTATCGTCATCAGAAGCTGAGAAAAAAGGAAAAAAAGAAAGGAAAAAACCCAAACAAAGAAACCCCAGAAAAACTCAGCCCTGTACCCACACTATTAGGGAAGTGTACTCAGTTACTGTTCAGTACAATCCTTCTTACAGCTCTCCCAAAATAATCGGTACATCAAGATCTGAAGGTTTTAGCAGTTATAGTAAAATAAAATGCATTGATTGCTCAATTCACCCTACATTGATAAAGCTATTCTGAATCTCTTGGTGATATGAATTGAAAATTTCTTGTAACATATGCTACTATTCGATGAATAATTAAAAAATAAAAAGAAAAAGAAAAAATCCAAAAATCCTGTCAAAAGCACAAAACAAAATCCTCAAATCAGGTCAATGCAAGGCATAAGTTTAAGATAGAGCAATGATAAATAACTGCAGCTCTGCAGAGACATGAACATTTCCCTATAGCATTGTGGATGCTATACTAGTAGGTAGAACAGCTTTTTCTTTTATTTTTTCCCTTCACTCTCCCAAATCACTATCAGCAGTTTTTATAAAACACATCTCAGTGAGATAACTGGTTATGGAATCAATAAATGATATGACAGTTCATCCAGTCTGTATAGCACTATGTGGAAAGCAGTGCCCTTCTTGTTAAGGTTCAATATTAAAAGATATGCCTGAAATACAAAAGGCTGCTGAACAAACAACATTGAATGTCAAACAACTGACCATTTCTCACAAATTTTCAAAACCCACTGAAGGAAATAACTGTGTATAGACAGCAACAACATTTAAAATTGCCTTTACCTTTTACCAACCATCATAAATTTGGAAGGTGAAAGCGTGGTGCTACCCAAGTCAATTGTACCATGTCCTTTGATGAAACCAAAATATTGCCAAAGGATTCTGCAGTT